>NC_056727.1:676362937-676525533 GCF_019279795.1 Protopterus annectens | reverse complement strand
GCTTGAAACATCTGATTTATTTGGCTATTTGTGACACTTGTCAAAGCTATTATGTGGGGAAGACGGATCGTTTTTTCAAAAACAGAATCTATGACCACATATATTGTATTAATAAACTGGACATCAATAATGCTTTGTCCTGTCACCTTATTCATAGCCAAGGATGTGTAGGATTTAAGTTTGGTATACTTGAGGTTATAACACCCAACCCCAAGGGGGGTGACATTAAAGCATTAGTCAGCGAAAAGGAGATTAAATGGCAGCTACGATTAGATGTAGCTACACCCCCTGGCTTAAATGAAGTGATCCCCACCAAACCTCTAATGAGGACATAAGAACCATTTGTTCAATAAATGGGATTATGTAAATAGAGTATATGGATGTATTGTTGTGCTTCTCTGCACCTAAGTATTAACTAAACATCACATTTTTATGTGATATGGATACAGATACCTGTATTTATTGCACAACATGTGTGTCTAGAAGATAGTGTATGTGGTGCCAGATTATTAGTTTAGACTAAATAAGGAATGGGTGGAAAATATCTAGTATTCCTGAATTTTGGAATTTTTGTATTGATTTATTGCTGTTATTGCAATCTGCAGGTCGATGTGAATAATTTAAATTATAACAATATAATAATACATGCACTATTAGTTACATAAAATACTGGAGAATGCATGTAAAAGAATGGATAACATTGCATATGAGACATTTTATTTTATTTAAGTGTTCCACGTAGGAATTTTTAACATACATTGTAATTAGATAGGAATTTACTATGTCAGAAGTAATTACAGTTTATTTCCATTTTTATCTGTAAACACATGACAATGACCATAAATTTTTAATCGTATGTATTCAGTGTATAAGTTATGTGTTATTTTTATTTTTAACTTTAAAATGAAAGACACAAATTGTAATAGTATATAATATATTATTATATCTTTAAATCTTGATAGGAATGATATTTACATGCAAGATTGGATAATTGATGTAAATGGCGGGCTTTTCAGGTATATAATGGGGAGAATTGTTATTATCAATGTTCTGAGGAAGTCTAGTTATCTAGATGAAAGCGCTCAACCTCATCATTGCATCTTCGTTTGGTTGTGAGAATAAAGGAAACTAACTGTTTTGGAATCCAGCTGTCCTGTTATTTGGTGCTCTGTGCATATTACTAGAACTGTTTAGTTGCAACAGGACAATTTACTTCTTATTAGCAGATCTGAGTGTTGCCATTGAGATTATTAACATAGCTATAAAATGCTTTGTGGTTGTCTTTAGAATCAGTGGCGATTTTGTTTTCGTAACTAGCTTTGGAGGATTTTATCAGGGATCGCAGCTTCTTACTGAGGCTGACCAGGGAGCTCCTCCACTCATGGGATTTTACCCTCTTTTGCAACAGTTTCTTCCTTCTGTTGTATAGTTTGTTTATGGCAGGGGATCACCAGATTGGCTTCCTTTTTTTGGAGGATAGCATCTTGTTTCTGTGTGGGATAGCATGCACTCATGTAAGTGCTTATAAAGTGCAAGTGTTTAGGATTCAGTAGTCGTAACTGAATTGTCTATCTGCATGGGTATCCTGAAGTTCACCACTTCTGTCTTAAGAAGCATGAAGTTGGCTTTGGAGAAATTTTTTAACATGGTTTCCTTAATGGGTGGTGGGGGCAGAATGTGGCTATGTAGGGTAATTAGCTTATGGTCAGATTGGACCAGTGAGGCGTTGACTTCAGGTGTGGAACACCGGTCACTCAGGACAAACTATACCTGTAACCAACACAAATAACCACAAAGTGAGATAAATGCTACTCCTTGCCAGAAGTCTCAGCCTCCAAATGCATGCACTCGAGGCACTTCTCAGTATGGAGAATATTGATATCTGTGCAGTAACAGAAACCTAGTTCAAGGCTCTAGAGAGCACACCAGCACTACCAGGATACTACTCATTCCATAACTTCCAGCATCAGAACCTGGATCATAGCACATAGGGTGGGGATGTATCCATATTCATCAAGGACACCTACACCTCTCTCTACATACTCTCTACAGGATATGTACCCATAGAATGTTGCACAGCAACATTCTTCGCACTCCACAGGGGTGGGGCCACAAAAGACCCTTGGCATTCATGCTCTATGAGCCTGATGAGTCTGATCTGCAAGGCAATGGAGCCAATCATAATGGAAGTCAACAATAAAGACATTGGGAACCTTCACACAGTTGAGCACACCCAGTTTGGCTTCATCAAATGCAGATCACGCCTCCTGAACTGGGTGCATTTCTTTGAGACAGTTACCCAGGCTACAGATAATTGAAATGAGCTCCACACAGCCTACCTGCACCTCGCTAAGGCCTTTGACACCATTCCCCAGTCAGGTATCATAGATGAACTCACCAACCTGAGCATGAATCCATACATCACAAGATGGATTGCAAACTGGCTCACAGATAGATCCCACAAATTAAAAGTTGCTAGCTACATGTCAGACTCTACACCGGTAACAACTGGTGTCCCCCAGGGTTCAGTCCTGGGGTCCCACCTGTTTGGTATAGACTTTTCAAAAGTACCTGCCAACACAGGAGGGTTGTGGTTGACTAAGTTTGCTGGGAACTGTAAAGTGTTTGCCTTAATAGATTCCCTGGATGACACAAATATTTTCCAGAAGGGACTCTATGAGACAGATGTGTGGTGTCAGAATCATGGCCTCAAGCTCAATGTGGAAGAATGCATAGTAATCCCCTTTGGTGAAAACAAAGTACCCAGAAACTACCACATAGGTGTTACCCCCTAAAAACTGACAAGGTAATAAGGGATCTGGGGACACAAGTACATAGTTATCTTTCCTTTGACAACCATGTTGCCAAAGTGATTAGGAAATCCTATGTGGCCCATCTAATCAAAGAGTTTGCATCAGGATCAAAAGAGGTAGTGGTGGCCCTCTACTCTAAAGTCATCAGACCCATCATTGAGTACAATGCACCATTTTGGATGTACTCAACTAAGCATATCCAGCAGCTGTAGAGACCACAGAGGTACCTCACCAAGAGGATTACAGGCCTCAAACAGTTGTGTTATGTAACATAACTGATAAAACTAAATCTGTTCTCCGTTGCGTACCGCCTACTCAAAGGCACACACTGCCTAACATACAGAGCCATGTCCAACACTTAACTGTTGAACATGCTGCATCTATGGATAACAAAATTGAGTCACACTACACACTCCAGGGATATGAACCTCATCACAACAATGAATACAACATGCTGGTGGGATAGAGTACCATCCCGGACACTTGCCTTACTGTGGAAGAGAGTCCCAGTGTACATCAGACAGAGCCCCTCGCTGACGCTCTTCAATAGGAACCTTGATGAGTGGATGGGAAACAGACAATTCACGCCAGGCATCACATCAGCAGCCCCACTAGAAAGGGGCTTATGGTACTAACTATTAGAACTAGGGCTTAGGAGACTACCCAATGGGGTGGTGAAAGCTGCACAACTTGCCTAGGCTAATATATGCCTTCGTGAAGATAGTCTACTACATACCTATGAAACCTATGTGACAGGTACATGTCTACAGATAGTAGATGTGTACTTCATTTTACAGTCATGTTGTACAGCAGGCACATGGACCACATACACTGTAATGCTTACAGATACTGATGGCTATGTACAGTGGGTGAGATGTGCACCTCATGTCTTTTGTGCCATTGGGATGTGTGCTGGGTGGGACAGTCCTGGATGGCTCCCTGTCATGGTCACCCTCTTACACACATCTCTGCCCATCCATCTTTGGCTTATTATACTGTATTCCCCCTACATATATATAGGTGCATAGGTAGGTAATAGGCTATCTGCCTGAAGGCATATATTAGTATGGCCAGAGTGTGCATTATCACCACACATGGGGTTAGTTCCCTAGGCCTCTGTGTAGTAGAGCTGATGAAGTGATCCATGGTGTGACAGTTCAGTTTCACATACACTCATCAAGGCTCCTCTGGAGGAGTGTCAGTGAGGGACTCTGCTTAATGTAGGTTGTTCCAAAGCAAGGGAAGTCTGTGAGTTAGTAATGTATCCCTCCAATATGTTCTATTTATTGTTGTGATGATGATATCCCTACAGCATGTGGCACAGTGAGCTTGGGTTTACTTCAGATAGCACATGTACATCAGTTCTGCATTGGACATGGACCTGTCTGTTGGGCAGAGATCGCCTGAGTAGACAGTTTGCAACAGAGTACAGATTGAGTTAAATTCAGTCTTGTTGCATGGGGCAACTGTTAGAGGCCGTTAATCCTCTTGTTGAGGTACTTCAGTGGTCTTTCCAGCTGCTGAAGGTGCCTAGTCAGATTCATCGCAAGTGTGCCGTGATGCTCTCTAATGGGTCTGATGACTGATGAGTAGAGGGAAGCTCCTTTGACCTACATGCAAAGACCTTGGCAATTTGTGGGAACACATAGCCTGATTTTCTAACCACTTTGTGAATGTGTTTCTGGAAGAAGAGATGACTGTCCACATGTGTCCATAGATCCCTTATTATTATCTCCATATTTAGGGTGTTTGCACCTATGTGGTATTTGTATGACTGTAGCTCAAGGCCATAATTTTGACACCACATCTGTCTGACTGAGACCCTTTTTAAGGATGTCTCTGTTGTTCCAAACTTCGATTATGGCAACCTTTTTGCAGTCATCTACAAACTTTGCTAACCATAGCCCTTGTGTGTTTGACTGTATTTCTGAAAAGTATACACCAGACAGGAGTGGTCCCAGGACTGAGCCATGGGGGACAGCAGTTTTTACCAGCTTACAGTCCAACAGGGAGACCACAATTCTTACCTTGTGGGATCTATCTGTGCCCCAGTTGGCAATCCATCAGATGACATACGTGTTTATGCACAGGTTGTTGATTTTGTGGAAAAGGGCTTTTCAAGGTCTATGTAGGCCATATGTAGCTCATTTCATTGATGTAGGTCCTGGGTAACTGCCTTGAAAACTGTCTAGCAGGTTTAGGAACCATGATCTGCCCCTGACCAAACCAAAATGGGTAGGGTTGGGTGTTTGTAGGCTCCCACTAGCTCTGTTTATGAGTTCCATAATGATGGACTCCATGACCTTGCAGATCAGGCTTATTAGGCTTATAAGACAATAGTTCCCATGGTCTGTTGTGCACCAACACCTGTGGAGTGTGCCAAATGTTGCTGTAACCCATTCAACAGTTTCATATCCTGTACAAAGGGTGAGTCTCAACAGACTGTTCAGGTGCAGGGTCTGTTTGTTTTGGAGTTCACATTATGACATAGCCAGGGAAACCATGTCATCCCATAGACGCCGTGTTTTTAGGTTTGGATAGAGCTGTTTAACTATTGTATATGTGATTTCTGGGTTTTCACAATCTCCAGGTATGCTAATGGGCCCTTTTGTCATTGAGAGGGGGGGTAAATATGTATGAACCTGTCTGACAAGATGTTGGCAATGTCAGTCATGTACATGTATTTATTTACACTTTGCACCGACTCAGAACATATTTGAGTTTACATTAATGTTTATGACATAGCAAAAGAAAGCTTCATGGTTCTCTATGGACTCTCTGGCAATATTTTTCCCAGAACATGGCTTGGATAATGTTAGGAGTGCTCATTGTTTCTTGATGATACTGATCGGAGATTTATTGATGACGATTGGATTTTCACTTTCTTTGAACAACTTAAGTACTTGTAGCACATAGTTTGATTATGACAGGGTTCCAATATATTATATGGGTCTGTTTCCATATTACTGTGTGCGCAAGGCAGGATTGGTGAATAGTGACAAGTGTCTGGAGTAAGAATTGCAACTGCCAGATATGTGTGGCCCACTGCTGTACTCAGACATGGTCTGTGTGTGAACATGCCCAGTATGACTTTTCAGTATGTTGCTGACTGAAATTTGCTAAATTTGTTTGTGTGTGAGCATGCCCACTATGGGCATATATACAATATGTATGTGAAAAATCAAGTTGGTTTTTACTTCAGGGCTCGCCTTTGTGTTGTACATCGACAGGAACCACGCTATGCCTGCTGGGCTTCCATGAGTCAATTTGCATAGACTTATCAACATTTCTACATACAGGGGGGACAACTATTATTTGTACATTTCTACCCGGGGGGCACACCTGATTGTTACTGTGGGGTGTATATAGGATGAGGGGTACACCTGACACTTATACACATTTGCTAGACATGCACTGCTATGTCAGGTACTTCATTTCAGTCTGTACTGTTTCCTATCATACTGGCTTGAGGCATACCACTGTACTACAGACCTTAGCTTCCAATTACACGCATATTAGTTTGTGACTTCATAGCCTACCCAACCCACATCACACTGCCTGGCCTGCTGTTATCTGTCTGCATAGGCCTGGGGGGAGGTTACTCATATGCCTCTTCAGAGGGCATGATACAGCATTTGTTTGCATTTGTCTACAATTGTCCTGCTGGCTGTGACTTTTAGGTATGTGACCCCCCCCCCCCCACAACTGGTATGTGTGAGTGACTTAAGTTGTGTCTGTGCCAGTGAAATGCTGTCCTGGCTTAGTGGTTCAGTACTGTGACTATAGTGCACAGTATCCTGAGTTTGAGCCCTGTCACTGCTTTTTATTTTCCTGTTAGGCAGACCTGACTGGTCAAGAAACAGTAAAGCAGGTGTGAGCGTGTTTATCCGCCTTTGCTCGAATTTGCCCAGCTTTGCCCGATGTTGCGCTGGTTAGTGCGGTGTGCAGCTATGCCCAGTTGTATTTAAATATCCTCAGTACTGGTAAAATGTCCTTAGCAGTGCTTTATATTGCTTAAAATAGGGCACTCATACATCAGGTGGTGCTGCCGGGCTGCCTATGTCGAATGCACATAGTACACTCCCTATACATGTTTGAAAACAGGTAGTGTCAAGTTAGGCATCTCTTTTACTGTATGTGCGAGTCAGAGAGAGGTGTCATTTCAAGGGTTCCTACTGAGTCAGTGTATATGCTATGCGTTGCCTCTTTGCCAAGGCCAGGGCATACTGGGCACACCTCCTTCTGCATACTGGGGAAGGCTCAGGTTGTTCCTCCTCCGAGTCACGCTGTGCCTGTGCAGGCCTTGGCAATGGTGGGGGGCTGTTTGGCCCTGCCCCATGCTGTTCCTGCTGCAGCTGTTTCCTCGGGATCATATTGTGTAGCATGGCACATACCATAACAATTTGGGTAGATGTAGTTGGTGAGTACTGCAAGGCTCCACCAGATGTGTCCAGGCACCGGAACTGTGGCTTGAGCATCCCAAACACATGCTCAGTTATGGTTCTTGTTTGTGCGTGTGCCTCATTATGGAGTTCTTGTTCAGATGTGTGTGCATTTCTGATGGGTGTCATCAGCCACAACTCCAGTGTGTATCCAACATCCCCCACTAGGTGACCATCAGGGATTTCCCCATTGGCAAATCTCTGGTACAGCTGCGTCAGATGCCAGGTGTGGGAATCATGATAGCTTCCAGGGCAGGCAGCACACACATTCATTATTATGCCCTGGGCATCGCACATGACCTGGCAGTTGATGGAGGGGAAGCCCTTGCGGTTGATGTAGACCCTACCCTGCTCACCGGGTGGAGCTTTAATACATATGTGCGTGCAGTCTATTGCACCCACTACCTCAGGGTATTCTGTTATTTGGTGGAAAAGACTCATATTGCTGGCCAATGCCTCACGGGAATTGGGGAAATATACGTGGTCACCGACATGTGCTGACATGGCATCCAGGAACTGGTGGAGTACCCTGGATGCTGATGCCTGTGAAATCCCCACCATATCACCAGTTGGTCTATGGAAGGTACCTGTAGCTAGTATTGTTATGCCAACACATACCTTGGTATCCACCGGGAAGGGTTCCCCTCTGTTGGTTCTATGTGTGAGGCATGGCTGGCACAGCTCAACAATTTGCTGCAGGAGGTCTCTGTCCACCCTGTAGCGCTCCACTATCTCCAGCTCATGTAGCCCCTGGTAGGTTACCCTGGGGTCTGTACACTCTTCTCCATCTCCTCACTGTGGGTTGCTCAGCAGCATTCACAACATCACCACCCTCAGCACCTTGCACATGTTGGTTTATGATAGCAAGAGCAGCCCCTAACATTTTGTCTGACTTAAGCTTTTCCTCTTTGTATACTGCAGTGGTGCAGAGTTCTTGGGGAAGAAACAGGGGGGGGAATGCTGTTTGCAGAGTATAAAGTGCTGGGCTGGGCTAGACTGCTGCCTGTGTAATTGGCTGATTCTGATATATTTCACCTGGCAGCTCTGCTAATTCTCCTTGGTTAACTTCCTGCTACTTCTTTTCCTTTCTTTTCCCTTTCTGTTTCTGCCCGGGGCAGCGCCACGCAAACACGTGTGCACACGAGCACACACGGGCGCACACGCTGTGTGCATGTTTGCAAGAAATTTCCGATCTTTTAACAGTGTGCACCTTTGGTTTCAGGTTTTCAGATAGGACAACTTCAGGCACGCCTCTTGCAATCCTGAGCAACTCAGGGCAAACACAAGCCACTGTGCTCCAATTAGCTTACAGCCTTTCTGACATACCCCGTCATGATGTCATGTGTATTCTACTCTACTACTCACCTACTCCTGCTCTTACACTCTTGGGACATGGCCTACATGCTGGGGAAAATTGAGATTCCCTATCCTTATCCTCATTTGCGTAGGATTGCCTACTAATGCATGGTTACATCTCTCACACTGAGCTTCCCCCCCTTAACAACTGCTACTCAGTGGCCATGTTGTCTTCAGCCTGCCATTCACCTGCATGGCAGGATAAGCTTTTTAGTGAAAATGCCTATTTTTGGCTATTTTTAAATTATTTTCTTGTTTTTTAAAGCGCCGCACGTTTGCGTGGTGATACGCTATGCTTAAACATCGGAGATCGGGGGGAAAAAGTTAGATTTTAATAATTTTAAACATTTATAAATGCCAATGACCTTATATTTGGCCATTGGCATGCTTCATCAACTGTATGCATCCTTTATTTGGAGCTGTCATAGCTCCGTTTAGCTATTTTCAGAATGGTACTCCTTTACCAACGGAGTACATTTCTGCCAATAACACTAATCTTCCACGGGCAGGTTAGTGTTTCCTGGATTGCAAATTTACCTCATTTGCATAGCTTTCAGTAGCAAATAAGGTAATTTGCATACCATGACGCTGTCCATGCAAGAGTAGCTTTAGCAGCTCTCTTGCACGCCCCTACCGGCTGTTCCTGGATCGCACGGCAGACGTATTGCCTGTTTGACGTCTTACACTACTCTACAGCTTTCATAAATCTGGCCCACTATTTCTTTACAACAAAGCCACACTTAACTGCATGACGAGTCTGTCACCTGTAGAGTTACTTCTTAACAGCATGTTATAATTGTACTTCATCGAATTGTATCATACTTGAGTGCAGTTGTATTTAAAGAAATGCAAATATAAACATGGAAAGGAGAAATCCTTGAATGAGTCAAATTTAATATGCTTTCAAAGCTACAGCAGTGGGAACTCTAAAGCGGATCTTGGGTGTAATAACTGAACTCTGATCCTTTTTCAGTTTGTATTAAAGGGACAGATGCTGGTATTTACAGGGGGCATAATAACTAGCTGGGAGCAAGAGTGGTAAATGACACTGATCTCTCACCCTTCTGCGAAGCTGCTCCCAGACCTTAATTTGAAATGGATTACCTGATTTCTCCACTTCCAACAGTGGCCAAGGATAATTCCCTTTCTTTGGAGGTGGTAAGAATCATAACAGCAACCCATAAAGATTGTACCTGTAAAATGTGTTGCAGTAAGTGGAAGAGACTTGTCTCTTGGGACTACTCAGGACATTAACCTCTTTTCAGCCCCAATCTCAGGCATGTTACAATGCTCATTTTCCCTGTTCAACTCTGGTTCCAGTTTTTCTATGATTAAAGTGCAGTCGGTGGCCATTTTGAATTTCCATTTTTGGTTTCAAGAATGCTCACTAGCTTCTCGAACTTTGTAAGGCCTTTCGCAAAGGAACCTTCTTGCGTAAAACTCCTGTCAAAGATCTGGTCCTGCCTTGGGATCTAACCTGGTCTTAGAAATTCTGAGTAAGGCTCCCTTAGAACCGGCTTCTGTGGAACTAAACTTTCATGGAAAACTATTATTTTAGTAACCATCACTTTAGTCAAAAGAATTTCAGAAAACCATGCATTATTTTTATATCTCCCTTGCATAGTATTTCACAAAGACAGATTATTGCTAAGGACAAATGCATCTTGTCTTTCCATGGTGGCTTCTAAATTAACACTTCACTGCCTTTTCATTTCAGTCTTCTTCCTAACTGCATAAACAAAGTAGAATACATCCTACATTCCATGGATGTGCACAGGCATTTGCATTTCTACCTTCACAGAACACAGCCCTTCAGAAAGGATGCTCAGCCATTTATTTAACTTGTTACTAAAAAACTGAGGCAGAATGTTTATAAAGTTTTCCTTTCCTGATGGCTGTCAGAATGCATTTCCTTTATTTATGTTGCACACAACAAGACTGTACCCACCATGCCAAGAGCTCACTCCTCTAAAGCTGTTGCAGCTTCTACTGCCACTTTAGATTCTCTTTAGTAGATGATATTTGCAAAGCTGCCACATGGTCTTCCATGCATAACTTCATCAAACATTATAAACCGGACTGCTTGTCTTGGTCTAGAGCAGGGGTGTCCAACCTTTTCAGTTGCAAGGGCCGCATTGAGTCAACAGAAATGGTCTGGGAACAAACGGCAAGTGAGGACCAAAAAAAAAAAAAAAAAAAAAAAAAGGTCTCTCACATAAACTGAAGAGCAAAAAAAAAAAAAAACAGCACATCATAAACTAAAGAGCAAAATACCCCAGGTATATGCGGACTAATACAATGTCGGCCCACTGGCTGTATGGTAGGTGAATTTGAACAATAAATAAATTAATAAATGCGTAATATTTGCCCTAAAATTCAATATCTCATTCTAATTATTAAAAAAAATAGTTAAATCTAACATCTTAGTTTATTTGTAAAAAAATTAACAGGTACAAACCTTGGCACAGTATACTAACCTCGAAAAAGGGCATAGCAAAATAAATTTAAAATGGGTGGTGAAAGCCAAACACATTCTGGCTAGGCTTATAAATGCCCTAGGGCAGATAGCCAGTATGAACCTATGAACCCACCTCAGTTAGGGCAGAATGGGAGGAGGGGTAGTAATATGCTGGAGGGGTCACTTTGGCAGAGACTGTTTCACTTGTGTAATATGCTTATATTTATTAATGACTAATATTCACACCTCCTAATTAGACCGTGGTGGTGGTGCTGCGTGTTGCTGTCTGGTTCAATTCTCAGCTATAGCATCTTCAGTGTGGAGACGATGAATGGGCGCATCCTTCGTTGAAGGTTGTGCGCCAGGGCTGGTAACTCGCACGAAAAATCAACTGCCAATCTTTAGCAGACTGGAGTTCGCTGTGGAACCCCTAACCAGGAAAAGCCAAAAGACACTAGTGACTACAACATTCACATCTCCTAATTGTGTATTTTCCTTTTCTACTCCACTATCAGACAGGAATTAAAATTGGTCCAAATAACAGTGTATTCTGTATTTATCCACAATTCAGTTTTATCCTGCAGCTATTTCCTTATTGTCATTCAGACACACATTGATTACTCTCATCTGTTACCTCCATTTTCTATGTCCTGTACCAAAATTCTTCCTAGTGTAACTACATTTACGTGCCAAATACAAACATTTTGTTATAAAATAAGAGTAACTATCCCCAGAACATTGTTGTGGTCCAAATGACAAGAACCCCTTCCCTCCAAAAAGACTGTTTGTACTCTATCAGAAACGTTTGCAATATCGACCTGAAACGTAAACATCACACTCAAATTGCTTGGCCAACTTTACAATCCCCACAAACAGTAGAAATCTATCCGTTAACACTGTATTAGAAAAAAATATTAATGTTTTGTGTCTGTCTCCCACTGTCTACTCTTCTTTTTCTTTGAAGTTACTTTATTTCTTCACCCCCTCCCCTTCTGTTACAGTACATTCATTTCCATCATCGTAAGTCTCATTAGCCAGGTCAGAAGAGAAATTTGATGCTTACTTTTTGGCTGTGGCCACACTCTTAACAAGTTAAGTAAGGACAAGTTTGCTTAAAATATCCTGTTTTACACAAAGAAAGCAGTCCTTTATTTTTTAAGACACAACTACTATAATGCATGAAAAAGTTTGATTATCGAGGTGTTTTAAATTTTCCCTACAAACAACTCCACATTACCTTCCCAGACCCAAGTCCAAAAATATTTTCTGAAAACTGTGCACAGCTTTACAATGTAGTTGTATCAATTATGCGAAAAACAATGCAAACCATACAACCAAAACACACAACACTTGCAGGAAATGATACATTTTCTTTTTACTAGTTGTTTTATGCTTACAGACATACTGTGTACTATAACTAATACAATCATGCTCCCTGAATCCATCAGTCCTGTAATTCTTTCCCCTCTTCTCTCTGCCACATTGCATTTGACAAGTGTAGTAACAGCACAGTCGCAGATTCTATCTACAGTTCTAGTGCTTAGAAATCCAGCATTGTTACATTCTCCAGACATTATTTTTGTACACTTTGCAATTAACAGTAATAGTTCTTAAAGGTATAATATTGCTGTCTCTATTTGTGTTGTACCTGGCTATATGTTCTTTTCTATAACTTTAAAATAAATCAGCTTAGTTAACTTTTTTTCATGTTTGGAGGCAAAGCAGCATAATTAGGAGAAGGTGTTTTTTTTAGTCTTTAAAAATGCAAAGCAGTCACTGTCTGGATTCACTTACTTTCGGAAAGTAAAATACTCCTGTACGTCTGAAATTACTTGTAATTCACCAGTAACTAACTACATGACATGTAGTTGGATAAGGTACACATACTAAAACCTAACCCTTGTAGAAGGTCTCCAACCTGTGGTCTGTGCATAATTTTACAGAATAAACAATCTTTTTTTCCCCAGAGACAAGAAAGCTGAAGCATGTTTATTATACTGTACATACAGTTGCTGTGTCCAGCTATCATGACCACTCGCCCGAACATCCACCCCATACCACAAAACCTGATAGGGCAAGAAATCTGGTAAAGCCTAAATAAAATGAAGTGGAAAAAGCCCCAAAAGGACAAATTTTAAAAACTGTCTTATAAACTTAGAAAGTTGCAATAACAGGATTTGAGTTAGGATGCATTTTCTGAAGGATATGAACTCTGAAACTCAAGTGTATGTCACCAGAAACTGCCTCAAAATGTTCCACAACATCGATCAGCATGCCCTTGCCTGTATTTATCAATTGTAAATAATATAATCTGCAAATAAGGCTAACTTCCATGATTACCACTGCAACTGTCATGGCTTAGTGGTTCAGTACCTTGACTATGGTGCATGGTATCCAGGTATGGGTTCGAACCTGGCCACTGCTTTTTGGGAGGGTGGCCTAATGGTTAAGGTGTTTGCCTTACAAACACAAGGTGCAGGGTTTGAGTCTCATAAGGGATAATTGGCTAGGCTTAAAATGGCTCACAAGGGCAGTTAGCTTAGTACTAATCTATGAACCTATGAATCTATGAACCTATACCATACATACCACCCATATCCTAATTTGAGAGTCCTTTTTTGCTAATGGTTAAACCAAATAAAGGGGAAAGAGGGCATCCTGCCTGGCTCCTCTATTTAAAACAGCTTAATTCTTACCTCTGACCAAATACCCTCATTATTAATTCTGTTCCTATTCTTATATCAAGGAACACAAATGCTTTGTCTTTATCAAGACACACCAAGAGCTATGGCGGATTCTTAACACTTTTTTCCCATTTGGGTCATCATTGTTCTGTTAATGTTGCTAAATGTTTGCCTCACCTCCATAACATCAAATTGATCTATGTCAGTATTGGAAAAACATTTGCCATTCTCTCAGCTAGTGTAGACATAAACATTTTATAACCATGACATCCTATTCATCCTGTCCATCTGATGGATTTTTCAGCCACTTAATGGCTCTGACCTGGCAAAATTAGTGCTTGGCCTCAAGCTCCTACAAGTTTTCCTCACCCATATTGTACCTGTACAACTAGCTACCTTTGATCTCGTGTGTCACATAAGTAATTGATAAAGCTAAGTACTGTCCACCTCATTTCATAACAGCTAATTTAGATTCTATTTTTCAAATTATATCATTAATGATTATTCTCTGAGACCGCCTTATAGTGGTTTACCTGGTTTCTTCATAGGTTGATACTAGGCTTTCGGCCCTAGGGCCTGTACAAGCCTAGCCATAACAATTCCCTGGCTATTTCTTCCCACAATATTTACTTCCCTGGACCCCTGTCCTTTTCGGTTCCTTTTGAAGAGGGCCAAGGAGGCGCTTTGCTTGACATGTATGGGCAGTCTATTCCCGAGTATGAGGAGTCTCTGGGTCAGGAACCTATCCCTACAGCATGTTTTGTTCATTGTGATGACAAGGTTTAGGTCCCTGGAGCCATGTGGCTCTGATGGATTGGAATTTCTTTGTGTAGCAGGTCCAACAGCTGTGGGTTTGACATGGCCTTGTATGTTAAGCAGAGATCACCTCTGAGTAGACAATATGCAACAGAGTATAGCTGGAGATTTTTCAGTCGGTCAGCATAGGGCATCTGCTTTAGGCCTGTGATTCTTTTAGTGAGGTGTTTCTGCGGCCTTTCCAGTTGTTGCAGATTTCTTGTGAGGTACATACCAAATGGGGTGTTGTACTCTATGATCGGTCTAATGAGGGATTAGTACAGTGGGACAATGACCTCCTTTTTTCTGGATGAAAAGCCCTTGGTGATGAGGTGTGCCACATAGCAGGATTTCCTGACTGTTGTGGCGATGTGATTATCGAAGGTGAGACCACTGTCCATCTGTGTCCCTAAGTATCATCACACTTTTGGTGTTTAGTGTACTGCCACCTATGTGGTAATTCATGGGTACATGGTTTTTCCCAAAGGGGATAACTATACACTTCTTGGCATTGAGCTTGAACCCATGGCTGTGGCACCAAGCATCTGCTTCTGTAAGGCCCTTTTGTAGAATATCCACATCATTTGGGGATTCAATAATGGCTCCCAGTTTGCAGTCATCTGTTAGCCAGAGTCCCTTAGTGTTGGCCTGTACTTCAGAGAAGTAGATGCCAAACAAGAGCGGTCCCAGGACTGAACCCTGAGGTACTCCACTTGTCACTTATCTGGAGCTGGATTTGGAGTTGGCTACTTTTACAGTGTGAGTTCTGTCAGTAAGCCAGTTGGCAACCCGTCGAGTGATGTAGGGATTTATGCCCAGCTTAGTAAGTTTGTCTATGATTCCAGAGTGGGGGATGGTGTTGAAGGCCTTGGCGAGGTCCAGATAGGCTGTGTGGATCACCTTACCCACGTCCACAGGTCTGGAGACTAATTTGAAGAAGTCAGTCAGGTTTAGGAGACACGATTGGCCCTTCACGAACCCAAACTGGGTGGAGTCCAGGTTTTGAAGGTTTCCAATGTCTTTGTTTATAAGTTCCATGATAATACGTTCCATGACCTTGCAGATCAGGCTCGTCAGACTGATGGGAAGGTAGTTCCCAAGATACAAGGTGGATCCCCCCTTGTGGAGTGGGATAACTGTAGCTGTACGCCACTCAGTGGGCACGAAGCCTGAGGTGAGCCTAAGATTAAACATGACACTTAGATGAGGTGCCAGTTCATTTTGTAGTTCATGTAGTACACAGCCTGGGATGTCATCTGGTCCCGTGGATGCTGTATTCTTAGCTTTGTACAGTGCGGTTTTTACCTGTGTGGCTGTGATTACCAGAATTTGGCAATCTTTCATTATTGAGATGGGCCCTTTAAGGGGTGAGAGGGGGGTGAAGTTGGCACTGAATCGATCTGCCAGGATATTGGCAGTGTCCGTGGGATCAGTATATTTAATGCTATTCTGTTGTAGCTCAGAGCAGATCTGAACATTGCCATTTAGATTCTTGACATAGCTATAGAATACCTTGTGGTTGTCTTTGGAATCTTTGGCAGTTTTATTTCCGTAACTAGTTTTGGAGGATTTTATGAGGGATCTCAGCTTCTTACCGAGGCTGATAAGGGAGTTTTTTCAACCTGAGATTTTCCTCTTTTCTGCAACACTTTCTTCCTTCTGTTGTATAGTCTGTTTATGAAAGGGGACCACCAGATTGGCTTCCTTTTTTTTGGAGACGAGCGTCTTGGTTCTGTTTGGGATGGCACAATTCATGCATGAGTAGATGTGCTCGTACAGTGCTTTATTGTAGGATTTGGCAGTCGAACTTTCAGTTCCCATCTGCATGGATGTCATGAAGTTTGTCACTTCTGACTTGAGTAGCATGAAGTTGGCCTTGGAGAAGTTTTTTACGGATGTTTCCTAACTGGGGGGTGGGATGTGAATGTCAAAGGTGATTAGCCTATGGTCAGACCTAACCAACGAGGGGGTGGCCACTGGTGTGGAGCATCGATTTCCCATATTGGTAATGACCAGGCCCAGGATATTGTAGCCCCTGGTTTGACTATGGATTAGTTGATCCAGGGTGTTGGAATTTATGAATTCCAAGAACCATTGGGCAAAGGCGTTGGTACATGAGTAGTTTTCCCAGTTAATGGGAGGGTAGTTGAAATCACCCAGTATTAGGGTGTTTGGTTGTATCTTGATATTTTCCATTATGTTTAGAAAGGTGTAGTGAGAATCTTGGGGCATGGTGGTGGATCCGTAGCAAGCTACAGTTTAGATTGCAGTCTTACCTAGTGTTAGTTGCAACTGGAGAATTTCGGATGCATTGTGTTGGGCAACTAGCCTGGAGGTGTGAATATTCTTGGTAAATATGGACACTCCTCAACCTTTAGTGTTTCGGTCCTGGTTTGGTGGCTGAAAGTGTGGTAAGAGTTGTAGCCTGGTATTGCAAGGGTGCTCTCTGGAGCCTTGAACCAGGTCTCAGTTACTGCACAGATGTAGATGTTCTCCATTTTTAGGAGTGCCTCGAGAGAGTGCATTTTGAGGTTTAGACTTGTAGCATTGAGTAGCATTACCTTCAGATTTTGCATAATTGTACCTGTTACGGTGGTGGTTTTATCCTTTGAGCCTTGCCTAAAAAAGGCACTGTAGGGGTGGCAAGAGTCTTAGCCAGTAACCTGAATCCCAGGGTCGACAGGTGCAGACCATCTCTGGCAAAGCATCGTGGTTTGTCGATCATGTCGTCCCAGGAAGACAGATACTGGATCCCCTTTGAATGACACCAGAAGCTTAGCCAGTTGTTGAAGTCAATCATTTTGTCCTTATACTGTGGTATCATTCTGGGTGAAGGCAGGATGCTACTCGGGGCTAGGGTCACATGATCTGAGAGCACTTCCATGTCTCTTTTCATGTAGTCTAGGGAGGTGCGTCTCAAGTCATTCACTCCTACGTGGACAATGACGGAGTCATATTTGTACTTGTTGTGGAGTGACTTGAGTGCATGCATTATGTGGCGGATCCTGGCACCCGACAGGCAGTTGACTGTAATTTTCTCCTTGTTCAGCCTGGTGAGTGGGACATCAGTGTGCCTGACTATAGAGTCACCTATGACTAAGGTGTTGGGTACATTGTCTTGCCTTAGGAACTGTTGCATGGCACACTGGTGTTGAGCTGTGTGTCACTTTGGGTGTGACTGGTGTTTGTTTGCGTTTCAGCTTCGGAGGTCCTTGTTGCTTGGGTAGGTTAATGTTAAGAGCCTCCGCATATGTGGGTTTAGTGTTGCTATGTGTGGGTGTTGGTGGTGAGGGTTTTGAAGGGCTATGTGTTGCTTGAGGTGTAGTGCGCGTGTTAACTTTCTCCTCTTGATTGTCCATCACAGTCTTGGCTGGAGAGAGCTTTGTTTCCAGTTTGGCTATGTAAGTGCATCTCTCACAGTTTGTAGTGTTGGGTAGTAGGAGAGGGTTGACTGTGTACATGAGGCAATTGCTGCATTTCCCCAGTATGCCCAGATTCACCAGGTGGACATGAGAAATCACCGGAAGCTGACCCTTGGACATGCCTGGTTAGGTGCTTTTTTTTTTTTCCCCTTACCTTGGCCGAGGTACTTTGCAATTATAGGCTGTTTAGTGCCTATGATTAATGTCTCCTTATTAACAAGGAGAGTTGAGTGCCTGTATCAGTTTAAGGCTTCCTAGTGCTTTCCAGCAGGTTTTAGAGCAAGTGCTAGTCACAGGGATTTCAACCAGAAAGAGTCAGGAATCAATGCACTCTGCTCCTACTCTCACCAGGATCAGAATATAAGCACAGATTCCAAGCTGTCACCTGTAAAGCAGTTTTTAAGTGTTCCGGTGATCAGCAGTCTCCAGGAAATAATGTAACTGCACTCCTCTCACCAGGAGAAAACAGAAGCACTAATCCCAAGATGATTACTGAGAGACAGAATGATGTGCCTCTCAGGATTTAAACACATTATTCTTTTTGTGTCATGTAGACACCTTTCCGGAAGACATCCTCTTGTTTCGTCTTAACTGCTAAGTCTTTTTAAAACACATTTTCTTATGGCATATATATGAGTACTTGAGTATGGTTAAAGTCCCAGATGTCGACTTTGCAAATGTCGACATGTAAAGATTGACATTCACAATGTCGACAAATCATTGCACATGCTCAGAGGATTACATCAGAGCATCTGAAGTCTATAACAATGTTTTTTGCCCCTTCAATTGATGCAGACCCAGAGGTTGAGGTGGACCCCAGAACCAGGGATACCATGGACCTTTCTCCAACAGGCATCCTAATCATCCCTGAAGGGCTGCTCTTGTACTGTCTTCTGAAGACAGTCAGAGGTTCCTGATCCCTCTACTGTCTTTCGTGGATGGGCCATCAGACAGGATTGTTTGGTAAGAAGGATAATATCCAGAGGCTAATTCCCTTTTCCTACCAACCTCCCATAGCATGTCAGTCATTTCCAGACATTCCACCCCTGCAACAAAAAGTGCCAGAAGTCAGATTTTCTCTTTTAGAGAAAAAGAACCATGCAAGAGGTCCCACCAGGTCAGAGAGTGTCAAGGTATTATTCAAGAATGTTTGTCTCATTGATCACTGCTGCATTAGCCATAGCTATTTGGGTTATATCCTTCACAGGATACAACAGCTGGCTAGTTTCCAAAGGTTCTGGGAGTCATCCACTTGCTCAAACCATTAGCTGAGCTGACTGAAAAGAATGGCTTTGACACCAACCCCTTCAGGGTTTTCCTGTCATTAGAGAGTGCTCTTGTGTGAAGTTTCAAGGATCGAAGGTGGGCTTGTGCTGTTCCTTTGCTGGACAGATAAGTTCTCCTTGGGGGGGGGAAACCTTCCACATAAAATATTCATTGTTGTAATGTACAATCATGCTTAAGAAAGTTGTTTTTAGCTAGGAGTTAGTGTTTTAATGGACTGTCATGAGACTTAACTGTACTTTTAAACAGGAATGCACTTTTTTCCAGTCAGTTTAAAAGTTATTTAAAGTAGTTGAAAAACATTTTTTTCTGTGGAGTAGCTGTGTTTATTTTACTTTTTAGGGCTGGCTGGCTAAGTGCTTTAAAGTATTTTTTACTGTGTTTTTTGTGTGGAAAAATGGACTTTTAATAAGGTTTTACTGACTTAAGCTGCTTGTTTTCCCGGGAAAGAAGCACCATTTTCATCCTGCCCATGTAACAAACTATTGGTCTCATAGTTGGTCCTCCTTCCAGCCGCAAAAAGAAAAAGTTAAGCAAACAGCCTTTGCCACCGCAGCAAGCTAATAATTTGCCTTAGCTGCAGGTGGGTGACTGCTGTGGCCAAAGCTGGTTCCTCAAATTAATTATCTTTTATCCAGATCCCCTCTGGTGTAGCATCTACAGCCACTACGAGCCAGGGTTTATTCCTGTCCTCTGTGGCTGTTGAGGTCCCTTCAGTGGGCAAAGGGGAGCCACTTGTGTAAATCCTGGGAGAGGGAACAGGGAAAACTTCTCTGTTTAGTCAGAATGCCAATGCCCATCTCTGGGGTTGCTGCTTTCATTAACGACACCATTGGCCCCATTTTTCCTGTCAAAAAGGAAAAAAAAACTAAACATGTATGTACTCGTATTCAAATTTCCTTAGACAGGAATAGTTTACTGGGTCTGTGTAAGGGTTTAATTCAGGCTATTCATCCTTCTTTATAACAGTTTCTGGTAAAAGGAGGAGGGATGTCTCTTCCTGAAGAGATTCAATATTCTGAATCTGAACAGGAAGATAAAGGGGTGGTTATAGGGTTTTCTCCTAGGATTTCTGATTCAGACTCAGAAGAGAGCACAGTTTCTGTTTCTTTTTGTGGGGAGTTTTCTCTGAGACTAGCAGACTGTGCCATTGTTTTCTGTGGGCGAACACTGAGGTTTCTTAAGTCCCTCGGAACAATACTATGGTCTGTTACAGAAGGAATTTTCCAGAGCCTTCACCCCTTCCTCTAGTTCTCTCCACTTTGGAGGATGTGTGTTTAACTGTCTGCAATGATCCTAATAGCATGCTGTCCCTAGACAGGCAGATAGAATGTATAAAGGTCCTCAGTCTTTTAAGTATTTATATAATAATCCCAAACTTGACCTAGCAGCTATAAATTTAGTTAATCCTACTACTGGTAAACGGTTGATCTGATGATGTCAGTTTTCATTCCATCCTTAACTGTTCAGATACAATCTCAGATCTGACTTGGTCATTACTAAAGCTCATGGCAACCAAAAACTCTCAAGCTTCTCCCTTACCCAAAATTCACCAACCTTAAGTTACTTCAGATCTGTTTTGCTACACGTCGCGAAAGGTGTGGTTGGCCATAGTTCTTGAGCGTTGTCTGCCTTCTAAATCTTAATATTTTCTAATATGTCTTGCTTTCTGTATAGTTTCTCTCCCTTACCTTCTATACTATTGTTCCTTTCCTCTGTACACTTGCTGTAACTGTTTATATCCATTGTTGATACTTTTTCTTCCTTTCTTTCTTTCCTTAAAAAAAAAAAAATCTATTCTTAAATTTGCTATTTTATAGCTGTAGTTATAGTAGGAAAAGGCCCTGCTAGATTTAAAAATTGCGTTAAGTATGGTCATAAACTTCCTATGCCCACACTGTGTGTGTTTACTGCCTTGGGGCTTTACATTTTCAAGAGGGTTGTTCCATCTGCTATGGTTTCAATCCCAGGGCACTAGTTGAAAGGAAAAATAAACTTATTTTAAAAGGTGTGATGCCTTATGCTTTTGCAGAGGCATTTTCTGTGATGCAGTCCCCCAAAATTAAGGAGTTGAAGCCTTCATCTCTGAAACCATCCACCCTGGTTTTGAAGCCATCCAGGAAAAAGATCTAAGCTGGATCTGATCTCACCCTCGAATCTGAAGAAAAAGAAAAAAAATGATGAACCTGACTACATCAGATCTGACAAAAAAGTTATCGGATCCACCTGCCTCAACCCCAGTTTCTCTACCCAGGACAAGATATTTTCCATTCATTGATCTGGTGCCTTCAAGGGTGCCCTCACCCTTTTGGAAGAGTCACCAATCCAGGTTCCCTTCTCTAGTTTCAACTCGCTCTTCCAGAAGTTTGACTGAGGAGGACATGGAAAGAGTGATGAGGAAGATCCTCTTGGCACAGAGTCAGATGGGTGTCATGTCATAGCTCCTACCCCTTCGTGTCAGGAGGTCCTTCCTTCAACCATATCCCCACTTCAGGTTCTTCCTCTGATTCCTTCAACTGTCTGAGTCTCTGGATCTGAGCATTCCGGCTCTGTCTGGCTTGGATCCAAAGACAAATGTATCTTCAGATCTGAAGTTTATTCTGAGTCCTTCAGATTTGTTGGATTCGGAGGATCTCAGAGCCCGAGGATTCCTTGTCAGATCCAAGGTATTGGAGCTAACTCCGAAATTGTTGGAGCCATCTCTGAGCCTCAGAGCTTCGGCTCTTGGTTCCTTCTTGAGGAGATTGCTTTCAGAGTGGGGAGGACAGCGGTCCAAAAGCTTGTCTTTTCGGAGCTAAGGTAATCTTTTTCTCCAGAGCGATCAGCCTTCAAGGTTGTAAGAGGGTGTTTTTTGCCCCAACAGAACAGATGGAGCCCAACCACCTGGGATCATCAGTCTTCTACCTTGATGTCTCTGCACTTGGAGCCTCATCACTCTTTAGCACAGGGACAGCCAGTCCAAGACCCCCAGGTTTCTCAGCAGGGTATTACAGTTTCTTCCAATACCTCCCCACAACATCCCACTGAGGAGATCCCCTGGAAGAAGAAGTGCAAGAGTTAGTGCTTGGATTCTCCTCAAGAGTCTGTCACGGAAGATACGGGCTTCGATGAAGGTGAAGGGTCCTCATGGTCACCTCCTGAAGATGTCTCGTTTGGAGACTTCCTTGAGATCCTAAAACAGAGAGGTGGTTGGACGTACAGCAACCCTTCATTTGAGGAGTCTGTATTCCTGGAGGCTTTCAGTACTGGCCCGTCTACCTCCTGGCTTACTCCACCCATCGACAAGCTTATTAATTTGGTGTCTCAGAAGGCATAGAAGGAACTTGACACAGATGAATCCATACTCAAGAGACCAGACACGATTATGGCACCACAGTCAGTAAGCAGTTTTGGGATAAAGGGCTGCCCATTGATGCCATGGTCATGGCGGCAACCACCAAAAAGGAACTTGACAAATAGAAGTCCACTGTTCATCCCCCTAACAGGGAGTCTACGGTGATGGACAGGTTGGGGAAGCTTGTCTGTGCTTCAGCAACCTTCGCCTTAAGGTTGCTGAATTATTTAGAACATTTTACAAGGTTACAGAGGGATTTGAGTAAAAAAGGAGAGATATCTATACCAAACGATTGCAGCCCCCCAAACATCTCCAGCGCCCAAGTGAGAACTGCTCTCCAAAGCAAAAAACACAGCATCCATGGGACCTGATGGTGTCCCCGGCTGTGTGCTCCATGAACTCAATGAGGAATTAAACCCACAGCTAGGACAGCTGTTTAATCAAAGTCTTACCTCTGGATACGCACTCCAGGAGTGGCACTGCAACTGTGGTACCACTTCACAAAGGCGGTGCCTCCACCGACCCTGGAAATTACCGGCCCATTAGCTTGACAAGCCTTATCTGCAAAGCCATGGAGAGGATCATAATGGACCTCATAAATAAAGACATAGGAATTTGCAGACTTTGGATCCAACCCAGTTTGGCTTTGTCAAAGGCAGATCATGCCTTTTAAACTTGGTTGACTTTTTCAAACAGTCACCAAAGCCATTGATGAGGAAAGGCAGTCCATACAGCCTACCTCGATCTGGCTAAGGCCTTCGATACAATACCCCATTCGGGTATCATTGAAAAACTCATCAGCTTAAATGTCAACCCATACATCACAAGATGGGTTGCAAACTGGCTGAGTGACAGAACCCACAGGGTCAGAGCTGCTGGCGCCATGTCAGACTCAAAGCCTGTCACAAGTGGTGTCCCACAGGGCTCAGTCCTGGGCCCACTCTTGTTTGGCATCTACTTTTCCAAGTACAAGCAAACACAGGAGGGTTATGGCTGACAAAGTTTGCAGATGACTGCAAACTGGCCATAGTAGAAAACACATCTGACACAGATATCCTTCAGAAGGGTCTCACAGAAACGGATAACTGGTGCCAGAGCCATGGCCTAAAGTTAAATGCCAAAATGCATAGTCATACCCTTCGGGAAAAACAAGGTTACCCCTAGCTACCAAATAGGTGGCAATCCACTGAGCTCAGAAGAAGTTATCAGGGACCTGGGGACCCAGGTTGATAGTAGTCTGTCATTCGACACCCATGTAGCTAAAGTAGTTAGGAAGACCTTCTACATTGCCCACCTTATCATGAAGGGATTCTCATCTAGATCAAGGGAGGTCATAGTCTCCCTTTACTCATCACTCATCAGACCAATGATTGAGTACAATGCCCCATTCGGAATGTATCTGACCCGACACTTGCAGCAGCTGGAGAGGCCACAAAGTTCCTCACCAAAAGGATAAAGGGTCTCAAAAATCTGTCCTATGCTGCCCGACTGAAAGAACTCCAGCTCTATTCAGTCGCATCATTACCGCTGCTCAGAGGTGACCTTTGCCTAACATACAAGGCCATGTCAAACCCAGATTTGATGAATATGCTTCACCTCAAAAAATCTAGATCCATCAGAGCCACAAGGGCGGGAGACTTAAACCTTGACACGGCTATTAATAGGACGTGCTGGAGGGATAGATTCATCACCCAAAGACTCCCTATGCTGTGGAACAAAATCCCGGTACATGTGAGGCAGAGCACCTCGCTGGCCTTGTTCAAGAGAAATCTTGACCAATGGATGGGAGATCGCAGATATATACCCCAGGGATTACCTCAGTGTCACTGCTCGACAGAGGCACAGAAAAATAATGGGTATAGTTCCCCATACTAAAGGGGTGGCCTAAGCCACAAAACGATGGGCTAGGCTTGTAAATGCCCTCGGGCAGATAGCCTAGTATGAACCTATGAACCTATGAACCTATGAACTGTCAAACACACTCTCAGGATCAGTTTCTGCAGAGGTCCAATCATCTTTGACTGTGCAGTTGGCTACCCTGCAATCTATTTCAAATTCATCCATGAGGCTCATTTTGCATGTAGCCAAAGGAACATCAAGGCAGGGGGGTTCAGGCATTTCCATCAGGAGACATGGCTGGATGTGCTTATGTGATTTTCCCGAGCCCTTCAAGTCTTTGTTCGTTAATGTTCCCTTTGATAGCATGTCTTTGTTTGGCCCCAAAATGAACCACATGTTATCCAGGTATGAGAAGGATGGAATTGACCCCGTCTGCAATAGGTGTATGTTTTTTGACCCTTCAGAGATCATTTTCAAGGACTCAATGAAGTAGTCGAAAGATGTGCTTCAGGAAGTCCCAGTGTCCTTTCCAGGGCACACGTGGAGGAGCTTCCCCCTAGAGGCAGAGGGTGGGAACTCCAGTGGTCGACGCCACCCGTGCTTTAGAGGAGGCCCACAAAACCTATGGTCCAGAGATTCTTTTTTGGACAGAACCTACCAGCATTCCTAAAAGGAGGCCTATTTGCCCACCTCTGGAGGCAATCTGGGATTGATTGTCCCTGAACCAGAGAATGTGGCTAGACATAACAGATACTTTGGTGCAGAGGATTATTTCCAGAGACTATATAAAATACCCTCTTCCCTTCCACCTTCAGTCTCAAGGAAAATCCCTGATATTCCACCCAGTCAGAGGGAAGAAAAAACAATTCAAATTCAAAAGCTGCTAGACAAAAAGTCATCCAAGAGGTCCCACCAGACCAGATAGAATCCGGAACTTACTCAAGGTTCTTTTTAATGCCAAAGAAAACAGGGGACTGGAGACAAATTTTGGATCTCAGGAACTTGAACAAGTCAGTTTAACACACCAAGTTTCGGATGGTCATGGTTCAGTCCATTCCCCCTTTTCTGGGCAAGGATGACTGGATGTGCTCAATAGACCTTCAGGATGTGTACCATCACATAAAGATGAACAGACAATCCCAGAAGGCATTTACACTTCTGGCCGGGAGCTAGTCATTACCAGTTCAGAGTTCTGCCCTTTGGTCTTACCGCAGCCCCCAGGGTGTTCAACGAATGTATTGCAGTAGTAGCAGCTCACTTAAGACTGCAGGGATTCCACATGTTTCCATATCTAGATGACTCGCTCATTACTGCCCCAGTCAAGCATCAATTGATTAGGGCAAGAGATCAGGTTCTCCAGATTTTTTCTCATTTGGGAATAACCATAAACTACAATTAGTCTCAACTGGAACCAACTCAGAATTTGGAATTCCTAACAGCAGTTTTCAAAACAAAGTCAACGATAGCTTCACTGCCTCCCTTAAGGGTTCAAATTATAAGATCACAGGTCAGAAAAATCGTTTGCAGTACCAGGATTTCAGCCCACTAGGTCCTTCATGCTCTAGGACCAATGTCAGCAGCAATAACACTGGTACCTTTAGCCAGATTTCACATGAGGATTCTCCAATAGATGCTAGCAGTAGATTGGTCAATACTTTACCAACCCATGTCAACTCTGATATGAATTACTCAGACATGCAAGAGAGATCTCAGGTGTTGGACTCTGTCAGATCAGGTTCTGCAAGGCCAGCTGTTCATTCCCCTTCAACCCAAGGCCATACTGACCACAGACCCTTCCCAGTTTGGCTGGGGAATTTTCTGGGAAAACAGTCCAAGGCATTTGGTTACCCGAAGAGGCCAACTTGCAGTGTTCTAGAGATGAGAGCAGTGCTTTTAGCATTGCAGGCCTTCTAAGATACTTTCCCTTCATGGGGTGATTGCAATTCAAATGGACAATGTGTCAGTAGTTTGGGTACATCAAATCAAACAAGGAAGGACCAGTCATATCCCTTGTGTCAAGAAGCGTTCAGAGTGTGGCAGTGAGTGATCTCATCCAACCGCTTGCTCATAGCAATGCACATTCCGGCAAATTCCAGTGTGATAGCAGACAAACTGAGCAGGTGCATTTTTCTACCTCACAAGTGAGTTCTCAACAAGAACATGACAAAAATGATTTTTTATTAATGAGGCCAGCCTTGCTGCGATCTTTCTGCTTCTTCCCTAAACAACAAAAGCAACAGCTATTTTGCCATAATCCCTCCACAGGAGGAATCACAGAGCGATGCTCTACATCATGATTGGCCCCCTGGTCTATTTTCTGCCTACTCACCAATCCAGTTAATTCCAAAATTTCTACAGAAAGCTGCACCATACTGGCCTTAACAGATTTGGTTTCCCTTCCTTTGGCCTCAATTACTTCACCAAACATGGACCCTGGATCCAAATCCAGAACTCCTGTCTCACCCAATGGGCATGATCCATCCCAAATTATCAAATTTCAGGCTGATAAACTGGTTTCTGCAATTTTGTTAATAGCCAGACAACCAATGCTCTCTTCCTCTGTCCAACATATTCTTTTATCTTCCCATAAACCTTCATCAAGAAAACTTTATACAAGTAATTGGAAAAGATTTGTTTACTGGGCACAACAAAATCGTATTGAGCCATTTTCAGCTCTGATACATAACATACTCAAGTTTTTATCCTTACTTTTTAAAGTAGGTGCTAGTTCCTCAACCATTAAAGTTCAGTTAGCAGCAATATAAAATTTTCATATTGGATTCAAAGGTTCTTCAATAGCCTCTCACAGATTGTGCAGAACTTTCTTACTAGGCACTCTACTTTTGAGACTTCTGATTAAGGACCATACTCCCTAATGGGATCTTAGTCTGGTACTGCAAGCTCTAACACATTCCCCGTGAACCAGCAGCCTGTGACCTTGTGTATCTTGCTTGGAAAGATGTTTTTGTAGTAGCCATTACATTTGTTAGACAAATTTCAGAGATTCAAGCCTCGTCTTCAAAGCCTCCATACTTGATCTTTCACAAGGATAGAGTGGCACTACTAACTAATGCCTCCTTCCTTTCTAAGATGGTGTTAGAATCTAATTTCAGTCAGTCCAATAATTTGACAGTGTTCTTCCCTATTTTTGCAAACAAGGGTGAAGACGTTACATTTATTGGATATTCACAGACAATTGTTTTTACCTGCATAGAACAAGACATCAGAAGAACAGACCTTTTGTTTGTTTCCTTTGCACAAGTGAAATTAGGAAAACCAGTAGTAACTTTAGCCAGATGACCAACTTATTATTTCATTTATATATAACAAATTGAGTATTTCTTTACCACAACTGGCGCAAGCTTACTCAACTAGATCCATGGCAACTTCTTCAGTTTTTCTTTCCAGAACATCCATGGATGACATATGTGCAGCAGCAACTTTGACTACTCTCCATACTTTTATTACACATTTCAAATTGGATCTGGTCTCCAGGAGTAGAGCATCATTTGGTTCAACTGTGCTCAGGAATATCCTTCCTTAGAGCATCATTTGGTTCAACAGTGCTCAGGAATATCCTTCCTTAGAGTCCACCCACCCAAGATTATAGGTAGCTGGGAACTCTGTCCCATCAGTTGAGGACAGAATGAAAATTGACAACATCAGATGACGAAGTTATGTACTTACCATAACGTTCCATCTGTGTTGCCCATTTTCATTCTTCCTCAACTTCCCGCCCACCATCCCCCATCCTTTCTCTTCACAAACTTCTGGAAGAATGAGCTCTTAGAGGGACATCATTGTCCTTATATTGAGTTCCAGATATAGTTTTTTTTTCTCTGTTGAGTACGTGCAGTTTACATTGCCAATATTTATACATGCTAAATATTTTCTTTCTGGTAAAAAAAAAATCAGCAAACTAAGATCTGAGGTAACTTAGGGTTGGTGCATTATGGGTAAGGGAGAAACTCGAGAGTTTTTGGTTGCCGTAAGCTTTAGTAATGGCCGAGTCGGATCTGAACCAATCAGTTAAGGAAGAGTAAAAATGGATAACACACATGGAATGCTATGTTAAATGCATAACTTTGATTCTAATCCCACTGTTTCTGACAATGATGGAAACAGTTATTGATAAATACGGGAAAATGTGTCTTCTTTTGCAACTCTGATTTTCAGAATTCTGAATTGTCATGCTGAATATATTTATTCCGAGTAGTTGTACAACTAAGTGGAATGTTTTTGCTGTAGTGCAGTCTTCTTGTGAGGAAAAATCTGCTTTAAATAATTTAGTTTCTTTCATCTACTAGGTCACTACTCATTGTTTACTGTTTGTGTATGACTCTGTTGATGCTACTTTGCTGTGGCCATTGGCACTGTTGTGAGGAGGTTTGCCTGGCCACATTCCCAGAATCTCCCAGATGATGATTAAAATTAAATTTTAATTTCTCCTTTAGCTACATTGTCGTTGATTCCTCTGCAGCAGAGGTTATCAAAATTTGATGACAGGAATCCTTTTCCAAATTTTCTAAGGGATTCTCTAACCACCCTTCACCCAGTTGCAGCAAAAAGCAAAATAAACAGCCTCACCAAAATACAGGTAATCAAACGTTTAAGAAGAAATTGCGAGGGGGGGTCCAAAAAGAATACAGGAATCCCCCAAAATCAAGGACAGTCAAACAAGTCAGAACGACTATTTATTTAAGGGACATTGTCCCCCCTCCTCCCACCTTGGCATACATCTACCCTTTCAGAAAGTCTGAATATCCACTTGGGTTCTGAAGATTATTTGTCAAGATTACAGATGGCAGTGGAAGGAAATCCCCACTTTCCAGGGAGTTATTTCCTCACCTACTAAACTAGACTCCTTTATTTCCCTCATCTTTCAACACATGCTGTCTGTGGGAGTGATAGAACCTCTTCCTCCTCCTCAAATTGGGAAGGATTTTTTGTTCAAGGATGTTTCTAGTGCCAAGGAAATAAAATGCTTGAAGACCAGTTCTGGAGCTTTCTTTCGTAAATTTGTTTGTGACAGTGCCCAAATTCAAAATGTCACTTTCACTACCTGTTACCTTTTCTTCCTCATTTAAGTTTCCTGTAACACTATACTGAAGTGATGCTTGTCACAGCCCTATTCATCCAGACGTAAGGTCTTTCTTAAGGTTTTGTGTGTCTGGATCACATTATCAGTTCTCTGTCTCACACTTTGGACTATTCAGTGCACCAACAGCATTCACAGTGTCTAGCTCCAGTTGTAGATCATTGCAGATTGCAAGCTATCCACATTTCTTCCATATTTTGACAACTTACTTATCTTTGCAGAGTCTTTTTTCAAAGCATTAGGAATCTGTCACTTAGATGAGAGATCTCTTACACAAGTTGGAATTCCAAGAGAACATTCAAAATGCTTTTTGACCCCTTCACACAGGATTTTGTTCTTGGGGTGTCTGCTAGACACCTCAATTCAAAGAGCTTTTCTTCCACAGCGGAAAGAAAATAGGTCTGTATCTGGATCTAGTTCTGAGGTTTGCCACCCAAACTTTGGTCACTGTGAGGAGAATACCTCAGGAATTTGGGTCTCATGGCATCTATGATTCACTTGATTCCCCTGGCAAGGCTCCACATGAGAAAGATACAATGGCATTGGATGTCTTTTTGGTCTCAACACCCACATCCTTTGTCTTTTCAAATTCCAGTGCTGAGGGTTGTCAGAAGATCACTTGGTGAAGACAGCAAATTTCCCTAAATTCAGGTCTCCTCTTCCTTCCTCCATTAAAACACCCTGTCACCATAGATGCCTCAGATTTTGCTTGAGGAGCAGTTTCAGGAGGGATAAAAGTCCAAGGTGTGTGGGACACCAAGGACAGATGCAAGAACAGAAATATAAGAGATACTAGCCATGATCAAGGAACTCAACTCTGAATCATCTTTGGTTACTTGGACCTCTTCAAGTTATTATAGACAATACCACAGTCATGTGGTACATCAATAAACAAGAGGGAACCAGGTCTGATCTCTTTTGCAGACTAGCCATGCTAACTTGGGATATGCTTCATAGCACACTCTCACTTTGCAGGCATCTTACTTCCCGTCAGAGCAAAACTGTGTGGCAGACAAACTGAGCAGGACAAAGGCAGTCCCTCACAAATGGACACTAGATCAGGAGGTCTTCCAAGGTTTGATCCACCTGTGTGGAGTTCCTCAAGTAGACTTATTTGCTTCCACTCTGAACATTCACCTCCAGGATTCCATACAAGAAGGCCTGGAAAACAAATGTGTCTCCTTTCCTTGGACAGGAATGTTCTGTATGCCTTTCCACTGGTATCCAGGGTACTTCTAAAGATTCAGAAGGAATTCCTCAAGATCATTGTGGTGACTCCCTTCTGGCCCAGGCAGTGGTGATTCTCCCTTCTTTTGGAAATGGCCATTGGCAATTACCATAATCATTCTTTGCTAGGACCATTTTCCAGGGGCTTCTGGACCCTTCCTCTTCCAACTCCCAAGCATAATAAGCTATGGTAATGTACCCATATAGCTAAGGCTACTGCATCATTGATTAATATGATAGATACACTACAGTTCTGTAAGTAAAACGTACTATAGCAGTAGATGTTTGAATGATCACTCTCCATCCGTCTTGTTTTTGGTGTGTTTTTATACCAGGGTGTGGACATCTATTTTTTTATTGTTCCAGCTATGTCCTTTCAGGGCTCAGCTTCTCCCTCTCTGTTGGCATGAAAGCTCTGAAGGGCCTGGCATCCAAACCAGTCTTTTAAGTCAGCTCAGCATGGGCTGAATAATGGTTTGGGTGTGTGGAATGTGCCCTGAAACTTTGGAATCTGGCAGGCTGTTAGGTCCTTTGCAGGTTATAACCCATATAGCAAAGGCTACTACAACCATGATCAGTCAAACATCTACCTTACACAACTGTGCTTTCTTTTTAGTTCCAAAGAAAAACAATGACCTCAGTGACTTAAGTGCATGTGTAACAAAGACTCAGTTCAAGATGGTCACAGCACAAATGATTTTGCCTTGTCTTCAGGCAAATGCTTGGATGTGCTTTATAGATCTCAAGGATGTTTACCTCAACATTAAAGTAGCCAATGTTTCCAGGAGATATTTACACTTCTATGTAGGTGCCAGTCATTTTCAATTCAGAGCTTTGCCTCTCGGTCTAACCACAGACCCCCCCTCCCGGTGTTCACCAAATGTATAGCAGTGGTTGCAGCTCACCTGTGACTCAAGGGGATTCATGTGTTTCCATGTCTGGATGACTGGCTCCTCGCTGCCACAAGAGAATCCTTGCTCAAAGCTGGAGGTGTCTTGCTTCAGGCATTTTTGTAAAATATAGCATTCACCTGACTGGAGAGATTCAGTTCATAGGATGCCACCTGGATACAACAAAGTACATTGTAGTCCTGCCTCCAGAGAGGACTCAGACCTTAAGAATCTCTGACAAGACCCTTATCAAATTCTGTTCTCTACCTGCAAACTTAGTCCTTCAAGTCCTATGCATCATGGCTTCCTTCATAGTCATTGTACAATTTGCTTGTTATTTTTTTTTTAAAAGGAAATTCTTCAGTGGTTTCTTTGGAGTACTGTGGTCTCAAGTTTCAGATCTCCTTCTGTTCAGATAATAATCACTAATCTCCGCAGGATACATTTACACTGGTAACTAGCTACCCCATCTTTTCTTTCAAGGAATCCTTTCGTTATACCACCTCCCACAATGGGGATAACCACTGATGCCTTCTTTCTGGGATGGGGTGGGCATTTTCACTTGAAGATGCTCAAAATTACATGGAATCAATGAGGCCAACCTTCATGTCAACATCTTGGAGATGAGGGCAGTCTTTTTTCTTGTGGGGACTACAGGACTTCTTGCTTTAAAGTGTGATTTCAGTCCAGACCAGTGGCAATGCCTATTCCTGTGAGAAGCAACTGCTTTGCCAACAGGTTCAACAGCGGACCTCTCAACTGTATTTTGTAGGGACACCCCTAATGTTTCTCAAAGTTTTGTTCCATTCCTCCTAAAATTGGAAATCATTTTGAGAATTTCTGAGATAATAGTACCAAAATTTAAAATGAGTCTTGAATTGGGGGCCTTTTCCTTAGTTATTTTTTTACTTTAGTCCAAATTCTGTTGGTAAAAGTTGAGAGCCCTGCTCAGCAGATCTATTTTGATACCTTACAAGTGGTTTCTCACTGCAGTGCTAGCTCAACATAGTTTTGACTTCTGGAACCAAACTTGCTACAGTCTTCTTGCTGCCCCAACCAATGCATAGTTCAGCAGCCTCTCTGCCCCGCTCCCCCCAAAGGGACAGTGCCTGAGAGATGCTGTAGTTGAGTAGTGGCCTACTGGGCTTCTTTTTATGCCTTTCCTCCTTTTCTTCTCCTGTCCAGATTCTTACAGATTGCAAGAAAATCCAAAGGCACTGTAATTCTCATTGCAAAATGCTGGCTCAGGCAAAGTTGGTTTCCCCTGTTGAAGCTTCATGTCAGGAAGCCTCTTTGGTTCTTGCATCCCAAGAACGACCTACTCTCTCTCACCGGTCCTTGTTGATTCACCAAGTTTATACGACCTGAAGTTAACTACTTAGTTTCTCTAATTCCAGTGATGGCCAGAGACCATTCTTTTGTCCCATGATGTTATCTGCACCCTCTCTGTGTCAGAATCTACACACACAATTTACTGCAGCAAGTGGAAATATTTCTATATTTGGGAGACTACTCCGGGACTAGATTATTCTTATGCCTCTTTTCCAGATATCCTTCAGTTCTTCGCATGCACATTCGATTCAGGCTCCAGTTACTGTACCATTAAGGTTCATTTAGCACATGTATCAAATTTTCATAATACAGTTGATTCCCATTCTTTAGTTTTTTTTTCCCCCAAACCATGTAATGCTTTTCAGAAAGGAACCTTTCTTCTCTACTGTACAATCAGAGAAGTTTTACCTCTTTGGGACCTCAGTTTTGTTTTAGGAGGTCTTAACAGAGTCTCCCTTTGAAATAACATTAGCTGCTCTGTTGAAGTTTCTTTCCAGGAAAATTTAATTTCTCATGACAATAACTTCAGCTAGAAGGATTTCAGAGTTGCAAACTTTGTCATCTGATCCACCATACCTAGTTTTTCATATGCACAAATCCATCCTTTGTTCCCAAAATGACATTCAACTCAAATTTTAACTAACCTGTCTACTTGCTAGTAATTTTTCCAAACCATTCCAGCAATGAAAAAACTGTATATTCATAGACTATTAAGATTTTACTTTCACAGAACTAAATCATTCAGGAAGGATTCTCAACTGTATTTTTTTTTCACCATATTTAAACTTGGGTCTAAAGTTTGGAAAGTCACCCTTTTTAGATGGCTGTATGATAGTATTTAGTTTGTTTACTCTGTGCACATTCGACCCTTGCCATGCAAGCTAAAGGTTCAGTTCACATGATTTGTCACCACTTTCAGAGCCTTCTTTAGAAATTCATTTAATGAAATAGGTGCTGTGGCAATCTGCTCCATGTTGCATACCTTTGCTAGACATTATAAACTGGATGCTATTTTGAAGTCTGAGGCTTTGTTTGTTGCCACTGACCTCAAGGGTCACCTGTCATGATTGCATCCAAGTATTTAGTAACTTGGGATTCTGATCCATCAATCTGATTGGAAGGATGGGATGAATAAGGATATGACAGTTATGTACTTACCATAACAATGGATCCTTTTATAAACATTCATTTGATACAGTATTCTACATTCCATCCAAATAGTCATTTCCAGAGGACCTGGAAGACCATTTTAGTTGTTCTGTAGTTATTTCCTTTTCTGGCCAAATGTCAGTTTCCTTTATGCAGCAAACTCAGTCTGTGATAGCTAACATACAGGTGCATTATGGGAGAGAAAAATTATAGGAGCTCAAGGCTGGGACATGAGTTTGCTTGCTCAGATCAGACAGGTGTCCTGAAAACCCATCAGTTAGATTGGACAGACATGATCGAAAGGATTCGCCATTATAGTAACTACTGAGTACATAAATACCATTTTAAAATTGAAAGCGGTCTTTGTGAATCTGGCTCTGAAGGGTCTTTACCCTATTTGGGTAATACAGCCAACACAGCTTTCTTCCAAAATGCCATTACTTCCTCCCTTTGCAATATTGTTAAACAATATCACTTTCTTCCCTCTTAACTTCCAGAGGAATACTGCCTGTTCAAGGAACTTCCCTAGTGATTGATTTTATACATCATGATTTTTATCTAATTTCTTCTTACTGTGACTATTAATTGTTGAGTTTCACCTTCCTCTAACCTTGGTATAATTCCATCTCCCATAAATATTTCAATTTGTGCCTTTCCTTTGCCATTCCTTTGGGTTATACAAATTTGCATAAATGTCCAAAATTTCTCTGATATCTCGTAGACTGGTTATTTTTCTTGTCATAGGCTCCCTAAGTTTGATGGCAACTCTTTTTCTACTTTCAGTTTGAGTCATTGTACTAAAATTTCTGTGCTCTGGATTATAAAAAAATACTGGCTTAACGGGAACATTTCTAAAGTCTTACATGTTATCCAAATGCTCCTTTATGTTCCTTTTAGCATTCTGCACTTGCTTCTCTTGTTCTGTGAGATTCCTTTTCTTCTGCAATACTTAAACCTTTGTCAACCCATTCAATAATTCCTTTTACTTTCCCATTTATTTCTGCCATATTTTAACACCACTTTATTTTATCTCATTTATTCTTTTTGCCTTCTGTAGAAGTTTTTTTCCCTAAAGCACTCATATCATTTCCACTTCCCATTCTTTACTTCCTGTCTTTTTAACATACAAATAGAAAAATGAGTCTCATTTTTTTACTTAACCTTGCATGTTTAACTTATCTTTACTAATGTATGATCTGAAGTAGTTTTTGAAGTCAGACAGAACTTTTAATTATGTGTATTCCTGTCAAATAATATTTATTCGGTCTAGCCTAGTTATTTGCCTTGGAGAATAGTATGTAAAATCTTTGAGTTCAAGCTACTGAATTTACATGTTCATACCAAACATTCTCTCATATTTCTATCGAAATCTACCCTTTTTTATGTTTTCCCTTCTAGGTCCCCCATTATAGACTTACTATTGCAAATCAGGTTCCATCCTACCCATAAATTATATTTTTTGCTGAAGGCTTATTATCTCTTCCAAAATAATCTTAAGTTTTTAGGTGGAATATGATAAATGCATGTCAGCGTAATTCTACTCCTGTCCTGCTAGTAACCCATTACTATCACAAATCTACCTATTATTTTTTTTTTTTTACTCTTCGATCAGTATTTGAACCTCTCTTTTGGAGCAATGTCTGGTCTCTGTAGCTTTACTTTCCCCTATCCTCAAGTCAGACAAGTTCCAGTTTTGCTTCAGCTGCTGATTGCTAACTCAGTTGAGGCAGCTTGTTGTTCCTCAGACAGCTCATCTTTTTCCCTTGTCTTCTTGGTGTAGCACATGCAACCACCAAAAACTGGGGATAGCCACATCCTCTGAAGCTGCAGTGGGCATGGGGAGCCACTCTTGTCAGTCTCAGGAGAAGGGGCAAGAGAAGGTTCTCCTCTTATCTGGAATAGGGAACTCTCATTGGAAACTAGAATCTTTTTCTAGGGGGACCCCCAGGAAAAGTGAACCTGGTACAGAAACTTTCTAGACTTGTATTAAGTTTACACACAGGGAAGACTTACTGGGATTTGCCAAGAACTCATATGTGCCTTTTCCTTGCCTTATGTTTCTTCAGGCAAAACAGGAAGAGAGTTCCCACCTCTTTCTGAGTAGATTTTCAGTCAGAAGTGCAGGCATTTCACGGGGAGTGGGACACCTCAGGAATTCTTCACAATCTGGGCATTCTGATTCTGAGAATGTATGGTTGAATATTTCCCTCCTGAAGATTTATCCTTTTCTGAAACTTTATTTATGATGAAAGGTATTTCAGTGGGAGCAGAATTGAATTCCTACAGTACAGAAAATGTATTCTGAATTGGTACAATTGGAAATGCCAGTTCTACATCTGTTCCTCCTATTTTGCCTGCTTTGGTGAATGATACGTCTTACTGCTTCTATCTTACCTGATAGTCAATCTCATGCTGATAGCGTCTGCTAGGTTATATAAGGTACCTCTGATCCATAAGCATTTGTTTTCTAATTCTAGAGCAGACCCTGTAGTGATTTCTCCGTCAAAACCTGCAAAACAGATCACTGCTGTTAATTCCATTCCCCTTGACAAGTGTGGGAAAGAGCAAGACAAATTGGGGAAGCAAATGTGTTTCTCTTGTACTTTATCATTTATGATTATTGTAAACTGTTAAGCTCATTTGATGAGGTTTTTACTTTTAAACTTTGACAGACTTGCTATGATAACCTGAGAGGAAGCAATCTAACTCAGTTTGACTTTTTAGGGCTCATAGATTCTGTCAGAGCAAAACATCATTGTAGATAAGCTTCGCAGAACCAGGAAAGAGTTCCCCAAGTAGAAGCTTCATCCTGGGGTTTTCCACAAATTAATTCAGCTATAGGGTAATACCTCAAAAAGAACGGTTTGCCTTCTTTCAGAACAGGCAACTAAAGAAATTCTGCTGCAGGACCCCTTGCAAACAGGCCTGGATGATAGATGCCTTTTCAATGCCATTGACATGAATGTTTCTTTGTTTTTCACCCTTTCCACTGATATCCTTGTTCTTCTAATGATATAGAAGGACTTTCTAAAATTGTGGTGGTTGACTGCCCTTTGACCAGGGTAAACAGTAGTTCTCTCTTCTTTTCAGCCTGGCCAAGGGCAATTACCTCAGGCTTCCTCATAGACTGGATTTGCTCACACAAGTCAGGGGTGGTTTGATACATGCCAGCTTGAAAACTCATCAAAACTCTGCCTGGATGATAGAATTTTTATTCCATTCGCAAACTTTTTTTTCCTGACGATGTGCAACAGGTAGTAAAGGAGGCAAAATAGGCTACTAGAAAGTCATATAGGTGCAAATAGAAAACATTTTCTAGTTGGTACCATTCCAAGGACCAGGACTGTCTCTAGGCCCAACTGCCACTAATTGTTTTCTGTGTGAGTTACTGACCTCTGGCCTTATTTATTCCTCTATCAGTGTTCATTTGCTTGCCATGTCTGCATGTCTGCTCTTAGACCTGTTTTTTTTAACCTTTCTCAAGTTAAACAGTTTTTGAAAGGGGTGTTGCATATGTGTCCATGTAGGAAAGAGGTGGCTCCTGCTTGGGATCTAAACATTATACTTGAAAAGCTTACTGTTTATTTTAACCAGCTCATCAGACTGAATTGAAGTTCTTATCATGGAAAACTAGTTTTTACTCATTGCTCTGACTTCTGCTAGGAAAGTGTCTGAATTACAATCACATTTAGTGAGTCAGCCCTGCCTCACTTTTCACAAGGACATTTTTTTTGAGAACTAGTCATTTTTTATGCCTGAAGTAATCTCAGAGTTTACTATAAGGCAGACTATTAATCACCTTGTCTTTTTCCCTGAAAGCAATAACAGAAAAAAAAATGATTCACAATGCAGATGTCCACCGGCATTTCAGATAATACCTACACAAAACCCAAGCCTTTCAGGAAAGCTGATCAGCTGTTTGTCTCTTATGAAAGTATAAGGAAAGGACAACCAGTATCAAAGCAGACCATTTCCTGCTGGTATTAAATACAATTAATCCAATAAAAATTTATAAGACAGAAGTTCAAGTTGTTTGTTAAAACTCACCTGTTTTCAATTAACCAATAGGAACCAAAAATAAAAAGGATATTTACTTACCCCATAGTGAATTACTTAGCAATTGGGAGAATTTGTAGTTTGAGAAAGTACTTGAGCTTCTGTTGTCTTATTTCTGGATGGTTGATTCATGACTATTGTCTTGTGTTATACTTACCATAATAAGCAACTTCTGAGCAGGGTTAAGGCCCATTGCACAAGGGCTTTGGCTTCGGATACTTTCTGGAAAGGGGTGGATGCCAAAACTATTTTACAGACAGCAACTTGATCCTCAGTGCATAATTTTACAAAGCACTACAAATGTAATTCCTTTTCCCCATCCAGAACAGACTTTGATAGGACCAATTCCTTGGGGCTCCTGTAGTGTAAATTTACTGTCCTCTTCCCTTCTAAGCTATGGCAATCTCCCCAAATAGCTGACACAAACAAACTCCAGTCACAATCAAAGTGCCACATAGATCACAGCACCAGTGTGCCACACAGCAACAGCCCCTAAGGCAAGACAACATACATGACACTTTAGTCATAGGTGACTCTATAGTCAGGCACACTGATGTCCCACTCACCAGGCTGAACAAGGAGAAAATTACAGTCAGCTGCCTGTCGAGTGCCAAGATCCGCCACATAACGCATGCTCTCAGGTCAATCCATAACAAGTACAAATATGACTCTGTCATTGTCCATGTTGGAGTGAATGACTTGAGACATACCTCCCTGGACTGCATGAAAAGAGACATGGAAGAGCTCTCGGATCATGTGGCCCAGGCAGATATGGCCCTAGCCCTGAGTAGCATCCTGCCTTTGCCCAGAATGATACCACAATATAAGGACAAAATGATTGACTTCAACAATTGGCTAAGCTTGTCATTCAAAGGGGATCCAGTATCTGTCTGCCTGGGACGACATGATCGACAGACCACGATGCTTTGCCAGAGATGGTCTGCACCTGTCGCGCCTGGGATTCAGGTTACCGGCTAAGGCTCTTGCCACCCCTATAGTGCCTTTTTAGTCAAAGTTCAAAGGACAAAACCACCACCATAATGGGTAGAAGCATGCAAATTCTGAAGGTAATGCTACAAGTCTAAACCTCAAAATGCACTCTCTCTAGGCACTCCTAATAATGGAGAACATCAAAATCTGTGCAGTAACTGAGACCTGGTTCTCAAGGCTCCAGAGAGCACCCCTGCAATACCAGGCTACAACTCTTACCACCCTTTTCGGCCACCAAACCAGGACTGAAACAATAAAGGTGGAGGAGTGTCCATGTTCACCAAGGATATTCACACCACCAGGCTAGTTGCCCAACACAATACGTCTGAAATTCTCCAGGTGCAACTAACACTAGGTAAAATTGCAATCCAAATTGTAGCTTGCTACAGATCCCCCACCATGCCCCAAGATTCTCACTACACCTTTCTAAACCTACTGGAAAATATTAAGATACAACCAAACACCCTAATACTGGGTGATTTCAACTACCCTGCCATTAAGTGGGAAAACTACTCGTGTACCAACACCTTTGCCCAGCGGTTCTTGGAATTCATAAATTCCAATGCCCTGGATCAACTAATCCATAGTCCCACCAGGGGCTCAAATATCCTAGACCTGGTCATTACCAGCATGGGAAATCAGTGCTCCACACCTATGGTCACCCCCTCATTGATCAGGTCTAACCATAAGCTAATCACCCTTAACATCCACGTCCCACCCCCCCAGTAAGGAAACCTCCGTAAAAAACTTCTCCAAAGCCAACGTCATGCTACTCGTCAGAAGTGACAAACTTCATGACACCCATGCAGACGGGAACTGAAAGTTCGACTGCTGAATCCTACACTAAGGCACTGTACGAGTACATCCACTCATGCATGAATCTTGCCATCCCAAATAGAACCAAGATGCTCTCCTCCAAAAAAAGAAAGGCAATCTGGTGGTCCCCTGCCATAAACAAACTTTTTACAAGAAAAGGAAGAAACTGTTGCAGAAAAGAGGAAAATCCCAGGATGCAAAAAAACTCCCTTACCTGCCTCAGTAAAAAGTTGAGATCCCTCATAAAATCCTCCAATGCTAGTTACAAAAATAAAATTGCCAAAGATTCCAAAGACAACCACAAGGCATTCTATAACTATGTCAAGAATCTAAATGGCAATGCTCAGATCTGCTCTGGGCTACAACAGAATGGCATTAAATATACTGATCCCAAGGATATTGCCAATATCCTGGCAGCTCAATTCAGTGCCAACTTCACCCCCCTCTCACCCTCTAAATGGCCCATCTCAATACTGGAAGATTGCCAAATTCTGGTAATAATGGCCACACAGGTAAAGAAACGCACTCTCCAAAGCTAAGAATACAGCATCCATGGGACCAGATGACATCCCGGGCTGTGTACTACTTAAACTACAAAATGAACTGGCACCTCACCTAAGTGTCATGTTTAATCATAGCCTCACCTCAGGCTTCATGCCCACTGAGTGGCACACAGCTACAGTTATCCCACTCCACAAGGGCGGGATCCACTTTGGATCCTGGGAACTACCGCTCCATCAGTCTGACGAGCTTGATCTGCAAGGCCATGGAACGTATTATCATGAAACTTATAAACAAAGACATTGGCAACCTTCAAACACTGGACCCCACCCAGTTTGGGTTTGTAAAGGGCCGATCTTGTCTCCTGAACCTGATCGACTTCTTCCAATCAGTCTCCAAAACTGTGGACGAAGGTAAGACGGTCCACACAGCCTATCTGGACCTCACCAAGGCCTTTGACACCATCCCCCACTCTGGAATCATAGATAGACTTACTAAGCTGGGCATTAATCCCTACATCACTCAATGGGTTGCCAGCTAGCTTACTGACAGAACCCACACTGTAAAAGCCAACTCCAAATCCAGCTCCAGACAAGTGACAAGTGGAGTACCCCAGGGTTCAGTCCGGGGACTGCTCTTGTTTGGCATCTACTTCTCTGAAGTACAGGCCCAACACTAAGGGACTTTGGCTAACAAAGTTCGCAGATGACTGCAAACTGGGAGCCATTATTGAATCCACAAATGATGTGGATATTCTGCAAAAGGACCTTACAGAAACAGATGCTTGGTGCCAGAGCCATGGGCTCAAGCTCAGTGCCAAGAAATGTATAGTTATCCCCTTTGGGAAAAAACATGTACCCATGAATTACTACATAAGTGGCAGTACACTAAACACTGAAAGTGTGATGAGTCTTAGGGACACAATTGGACAGTGGTCTCACCTTCGATAACCACATTGTCACAACAGTCAGGAAATCCCTCTGTGTGGCACACCTCATCACTAAGGGCTTTTCATCCAGAAAAAAGGAGGTCATTGTCCCACTGTACTCATCCCTCATTAGACCCATTATAGAATACAATGCCCCGTTTGATATGGACCTCTCAAGACATCTGCAACAACTGGAAAGGCCACAGAAATACCTCACAAAAAGAATCACAGGCCTAAAGCAGATGCCGTACACTGACCGCCTAAAAAAACTCCAGCTATACTCTGTCGCATATCATCTACTCAGAGGCGATCTTTGCTTAACATACAAGGCCATGTCAAACCCAGAGCTATTGGACATGCTACACTTAAAGAAATCCCAATCCCGCAGAGCCACACGCTCCAGGGATCTAAACCTTGTCATCACAATAAACAAAACATGCTAGAGGGATAAGTTCCTGACCCAGAGACTCCCCAGACTTTGGAATAGACTGTCCATACATGTCGAGCCTCTTTGGCCCTCTTCAAAAGGAACCTTGATTGGATGGGAGAAAGGAAATTCACCCTGGGGATCACGTCAGTCGCCCTGCTAGACAGTGGTCCAGGGAAGTAAATAATGTGGGAAGGAATAGCCAGGGAATTGTTATGGCTAGGCTTGTATAGGCCCTAGGGCCGATAGCCTAGTACTAACAATGAAATGGCAATCTACCGAAATAGCTGAGGGGTACTGCAGCAGTGATCTATGTGTTTTTTCTAGCATTATTTTTCAGGGCTCTTTCCTCCTTTATTCTAGGAAAAAAGGATCCAGAGAGATCCAATCGTTCTTTTTTATAGAGCTCATATCAAGCACCTGACAAAGCATGTGGAAAGCACCCAAAAGCTTTGAAAGCCACTGGTAAGGCATAGAACGTAAATTGTTTAGGTTATTGCAACAGTGCTGTATTAGAACTTATATTTTTTTGATAAGTTTACTTAACACAACAACTGTACGTGGATTGATGCCTGTTCTTCTGTTATCTCTACCCCCTCCCAGAAGTGAAAATCAACTTTTAGGCTTTCAGTAAACATTAATTTTTAGCCTTAAGAAAAGGCAAACTGGCTACCTTTAAATAAATAAATTAAATTGTGCACTAGTATATTGATTAAAATACTAAGACAGTATAGAGGGTAATTACTTGTGTAGCTTTTTCACTTTCCACTGTTTCAAACTTCATTTATTTTTCACTGAACATTTGCCAGTCTACTTTTAAATGTGAATTATGTTGTACCTTGTACATTTCACACAGAGTATAGTGTTCAAACCTCTCATGACTAGGTCACCTCTAAGTAGAAGTTAATTAAAAAAAATAGTAACTTGGCAAATGTAAAAAAGAAAGTCTTTGTAGATTTGCCTCAGAACACACTATTCAAATCTCTCTTGATTTATTGTTTGCATTTGTAGAATTCTTTTCCCCAAATGAAAGCATTTGATAATGCAAAAATAGCTAACAATTTTGCAGATGCACGGAAGTACAATTTCCATGCCTTCTTTCATTTTGTCATATTGTTCAAGTCTGTTTGCTTAAAAACTATCTGTAGCTTAAGCCGAGGACATTAGTCTAGACATCACCTCCACAAAACAGAGGAAGTTGCCACCTTTTAATTCTACATGCATGTTTGCTACACTTGTACTGATCTTAAGCTGCTGGTGTGGGAAATATAAATTATATTAATTGTAACTTGCGTCTTCCCAGCTTTTCTTACCTCATTACAGTGAAAATCCTATAACATGTACAGCAATCACTGATAAGAAACCACCCACCTCACTTTTAAAGTAGTTGTAAGGATGGCATAAGGGGTGGGAGGATGGCATAATGGTTAAGGTGTTTACCTTATAGATGTAAGGTGCAAGGTTTGATTCTCACATGGGGTAATTGGCTAGGTGTGAAATGGCTCACAAGGGCAGTTAGTCTAGTACTAATCTATAAACCAGAACAATTATGTAACTGTACACTATATAAAACTGCTGTACAGTATAACATGCAATTTACATTATTAAATTGTAAGCACTTATTAATAAGAACAACGCTGCTTTAATTACAGTTACTTCTGTCCCTTCAGTGCCCTCCTAAACATTTGTTGGATTTATGATTTACATTTCACCTGCCAGTTTAAAACAGCCAACAAAATTCCAAACTGTCTCAGCCACTTCTTGCAAACCCACATTGTGTATCTAATTCTATGTCTAGTATGATTGATGCACTACAATCTCACATTTGTTCACTAATCTCATAGTTATGCTGGTCTTGTCTGTAATCATCTGCATCTCCCAACTCCAATCACTAGTTCAATTTCAAGGTACTTATGACTCTTCTAGCAAACCCCTGTACTTTTTGTCAGGGAAGCATTTAACTGTGGAGCATTGGAAATGTTTCACTGGTAGAGTTTTCTGTGAACTTTCCTGTTGTCAAAAAATGAGAAGTAGAGTCCCTTCTGATTGCTGGCTCACTTTATTTGTTAAGTAAACTTGATTTCCTTTCCAAAAATGTCTTTAATCCAGACTTCCAAGATGGCTGCACATTGAGTAACAGCCTAATTTTAGCTCTCCCAGTGTGAAAACAGAAACTCAGAAGGGAGAGCCGGTAAAGTCATATTTTGGGGTAAATTTCATTAACTGACTATGAAGTGCAGTGCCTGGATGCCAGCAAAAAAAAAAAAAAAAAAAAGAAATTCAGAGAAAATGAAAGAAAATCAGTCACAAAAGATGAGGAAAAAAATTTGGAAGAATTCTGCAGCTGTTAAGCAAAATGCAGAGCAAGCTCCAGCTTTGGTTTAAGACATGACTTCCAGTAACTTATAAGAAAACATAAATCAAATGTACTCAGAGCTGATTGAAATAAGTGAAACACTGAAGGAGTATATCAGCTCAAACAATAAAAGTATGGAAAAATGGAGCTTTAAAAATGTTTCAGATGAGGAGATAAAACTGCAAAAAGCAGAAGTCAAAATGAAGAAAATGCTGACTGAATATGAGGCTGCTCAAGAAGAAGTGTTTCAAAAATAATAGAATTAGAGGATAGAGCACGTAGGAGAAAAAATGAGATTTTCTGCTGTACCAGAGAAGCTGAAAGGAACAGACCGTATTAATTTTATGAAAGCACAAATAAGCAACTGGACTGGTATTCCGCAACAGGAGTTGTTAATTGAAAGGGTACATTGTATGTATGCTCTAAACTTAGCCATGAGAAATCAACCTAGACCTGTAATGGTAAAGATGCAATCGTAATAGCAGAAGGGAGTTGATCCTGACAAAATCTGTTGCAGAGGGACAAAGTACGAAAAGTTTGAGACAGTGGAGTGTTTGTGGAAGATAATTACTCAGTGTACACCAGGTAGAAGAGGGGTAAATTTATTCCACTACTCAGGTAATGTTGAGAAGCCGGCATGAGATTCAAGCTGCTTATACCTAGCTGTTTTCAGAATATTCTTTCCTGGAGGGACAAATTTTTTTTTTGATGCAGAGCATGCTACGAAGGAAATACAAAAGTTTGTCCAACAAAAAGTAAGTTATAAAATAGGAGATTATGCTTCTTGTTCTTCTGGTAATAAAGATCACAGAGAGATGTGAAAGTGCAACCTTTTCCAATGTTTTAAAGGAAAATGATTGAAAGACAGAAAAAACACAAGAGTTGACTAGTAGAACTGAAAGAGTGTTGGAAATGAAGCAGAGACTGGGTTCGGGAGATGGAGATCAACAGGAATAAAAATAGCAAGTTGGAAACTGACAATTAAATATAGGATTATAAGGCATTAATTATATTTGTGAAACATGACAGAACAAGAAAACCTGCAATATTGGACTTTTTTGACTTTGTTAAACTTGTAGGGTACTCTAAAGCATATGCCATGCTTCATTTCATTAATGTTTGGAAGAATATTTAGGAGAGGGGAAGAGGAAAGAAAGACTTGACTGTAAGTAAAACACAATTTTGTTCTTAGTAGTGTTTTTATAGCCCATGATATAATCTGCACGCTATAAAGCAAAGTTTTCTCATTTATTTTCAGGTGTAATGGAGATACTAAAATGAAGAAATGTAAGAAATGTAGGCACTGCAATGTTAAAAAAAATCTCCATGGTTAATCTGATAAAGGGCAATAAAAGCAGAATATTTTTTTTATTTCAATGACTAGTAGATAATGCTTTCTGAAAGTATTCAAGTGCTCTGACAATCTGGGAGAATAATAAACGGCACTTAATAGAAGCACTGGCTGTACCATGCGTCTTAGCATGGATAACCTTCCTTTTAGGTTAACCCAAATTTGTGCATGTGGCAGTCAGTCCAGGACAGTTGTTCCTATTTGGAGGGTAGAAATTCAGTATTTGAAGATGTACATAGTTTTGTATGTTAGTATTACGTTAATAGGTTTTAGGGTTGTATTGGGGTGTTTGTTTTTTGTTTGCGGGCTTCCAATAAAATAAAAAGATGTAATGTGGTCCTATCTCGCCTACATTCATTACTGATGGGCTTGGAGCCGAGAATTGGCTCTGACTCGGCCGCTGTAACTAGCACAAAGTCTCTAATTGGCTGGGCTAAGCCTGTATCCCAGGATGCACCACGCCCAAACCCCCAGATCTCGTTTGCCACTCGTTGAGTGAAGACGTGGTCTCAAGCTTGGCTGTGGATAAGTACCTTATTTGAGCTATTTACTTAGTTCCTGTAATTGTTTTTTCCAACCAAAAGCTATTTTAATAGCTACGTTCTGTGTATTTGGTGTTTTGTGACTGTTTTCCGTTTTTAGTTATAGTTGTGGTATCCTTGTGTTTGGTGGGCTAGGCCCGTTTAAGTTAGAGGGCCTTAGCCCTGTTCGGTGTGTTTCCTTGTTGGTTTTAGGGGCGTTTGAGTCCCTTCCTCCTTTCCCTTTCGTGTTGGTGTCTGGTTTTGTGTGGAGATTTGAAATGTCAGGCAAAGATCAGAAGGAGCATAGGCCTTCTGGTTTTAAAAAGTGCGCCAAATGTTCCTATAAGATGTCTCTTGACTGATGGCCATGCCATCTGTGTGTACTGTTTGGGCGCTATACACTTGCAAGAGTCCTGCAGTGTGTGTCATTCGTTTAGTTCCAGGGTCTTGCAAGAGAGAAATAAACAAGTTGATTCTCAAGGGCCTGGTAAAACCTGCCTTTGAAGAAGCTTTGGCTTCTTCTCCCCCTAGCGGGAAATCTAAGACAAAAAAGAGATCTCCAGCTCCATCTAGTTCGTCGGAGCCATCGGAGAAAAGATTAAAGACTGTTTCACCTTCCTCAGTTCCATTGGTCTCAGAGCCGCAGGAGATGCTGTCGGTACCAGAGACGGCTTCTTCTGTTCCACTGCCGCCGGAGCCGAAGGAGGTTTCTGTTGTGTTGGAGCCGATTCGCAGCTGTTCCCCTAGCTTTACATTGGATCCATTAGAGAAGACTTCTCGACCCCCTTCTGTGTCCTCCAAGTCCTCCAGGTTGTCTGATTCAGATTTGGATAGGGTGGTGCAGAGGCTCCTCCAGTCACCAGTGTTAACAAAATTATTCTCGGCTCCAGCCCAGTCGGCTCCGGAGCCTGCCCTTTTGTCGGTTCCGATTATTCCTCCTCCGACCACCTCTGTGTCGTCGGAGCCAGTGTGTTCTGAGTCGAGTGAGGTCCTTGGGTCGGCTCCGAAACCCCCTTTGAGTTTTTCGGTTCCGAACTCGGCTCCAACCATTTCGGTTCCATCTAATTGTTTCGACACTCAGGTCTCATCGGTCGGACCTGAGAGGGATACATCGGGGCTCCAGACCTCTGCTCCGAGTCTCCCTCTTGGTGCTTTGGCCAGGGGAACCCCTGTTCCGATTGTGGTCTCGGAGACGGGTCGCTCCTCAGATTCAGGTGGACCCGCCTTCGAGGCCATGAGGAGTGCACTGGCCAGGTCTTCGGTGACATCACTCGAGTCAACCACTCCTTTCCCTGACACTGCGACTAGAGCCTCTGATGCCCCCCCTATCCGCAGGCAGCGGGGCTCGAAGGCTTGAGGATACCCCCATGCGTGGTCCCCTGCTTTCTGAGGGCCCTTCAGAGTCTTTGCCTGAAGAGCCTCCCAGAAAGAAGTTGTGTAAGAGGAAGCACATAGACTCCCCAGATGAGTCTGTCACCTCAGACACCAACCTCGATGATGCAGAGGGGTCCCCAAAGTCGTCCTCCGATGATGTCTCATTCTCCAACATCCTGGAGATTTTGAGACAGAGAGGTGACTGGCCTTCCAAAACCCCCTCTGAGGAGGAGTTGGTCTTCCTCAAGGCCTTCAGAGCCCGACCTTCCACCTCCTGGGTGTCTCCCCCCTTCGATGAATTGTTGGACCTTATTTGTCGAAGGGTGTGGGAACACCCTGACTCTGTGGAACCGTTTCCCAGCTGCCCGAACAAGTTCTTGTCTGCGCCTCCTGGGAAAGAGTTCTTGACAAAAGGAGTTCCTGTAGATGCCATGGTGGTGGCGTCTGCCACTCAGCAAGAAGTTGCAGAGGCTTCTGCTTCCGTTCATCCTCCTAACAAGGAGTCTAGGAGTATGGATCAGTGTGGAAAGCATACCCTGTCCTCAGCGACTTTTACTTTGTGGTCATTGAATTATCTGTGTCATTTTACGAGGCTCCAAAGAGATCTCCTCAAGGAGTTGGGAGATACTCTGTCGGGTAACTTGCCTGACGCGGTGAACCAGACTGTCAACGCCCAGCTGTCTACCCTGTCTTCTATTGTTAACTCGTCCATGAGGCTCATATCCTATGCAGCCGTGGGGGCGGGTAGGGCAGCTAGCGCAGGCGTAGCCCTTAGGAGGCAAGTCTGGATGCGCCTGTGTCACTTTGTGGAGGTCTTCAAGTCTTCCTTCACGGACGCTCCCTTTGACGGGTCCTCCCTCTTTGGACCCAAAGTGAAAGACACTCTCACCAGATGTGAGCAGGAGGGTAAGACTTTGTCTGCTGTAGGGGCCCATTTTTTGCTTCCCTCTAGACCTTATCCCAAGGTGCAGAGGGGAGGAAAGATGTGGTTCAAGAAGTCTCAGAAGTCTTTTCCTGACCATCATGGTGACCCCCCCCTTCAGAGGCAGGAGGGGGGAATTACTCTGGAAGATGTCGCCATAGGGGCGGGGGAGTCCCCCGCAACTCAGGAGACCGCGAGTCCTTTCATGGTTCCTCCTACCAACGTCCCTGAGGGACTTGCCCGGCTGTGCCTCTCCGGAGCCAGTTGGGGGTCGTTTCTCGAAGCATCTTCAAGTCTGGGGAAATATCACTTAGGATCGATGGGTGCTTCGAATTATTGCCGAAGGTTACACCATTCCCTTTATTGCACCCCCTCCGCCATCCAAGAGAGTCCCAGACGTTCCACCCAGTCAAAGGGATCAAGCAGTGTTAGAAGTCTCAAAGCTGCTAGAAAAAGGAGTCATCCAACCAGTCCCCTCAGACCAGATTGGATCAGGAACTTACTCAAGGTTATTTTTGGTGCTGAAAAGAACAGGGGACTTGAAGCCCATCCTGGATCTCAGCCGTTAAACCGCTTCATCAGGAAGTCCAAGTTCCGAATGGTCACTCTTCAAACCATTTTCCCCTTGTTGGAAAAAGGAGTATGGATGTGCTCCATCGATCTCAAGGATGCCTATTATCACATCAAGATAAACAAGGCCTCCAGGAATCACTTGCGCTTCTCCAGGTGGGGTCTATCTTGCGACCTCTTTGCTAGTCCCCTCAATGCCAAGTGCAGCAGTTACTTCACTCTGATCCCCCCCTCAGGGGGAGTCACCCAGGGACACTCTAGTCCACGATTGGCCCCCCGGTCTGCTCTACACCTTCCCTCCATTTCCTCTGCTGCCAAGAGTGATTCAGAAGGCAACTTCCTTGGGAAGCAAAATGATTTTGATCGCACCACACTGGCCCCGTCAAGTTTGGTTCCCCTTTCTCCGGAGATATACCATGGACGGTCCTTGGATTCTGGATTTAGTTCCAGACGTATTGACTCATCTGTCAGGGCAGTTCCACCCATCCCTGCGAACCCTCAAGCTCACTGCCCGGCTTCTCCACTTCCGTCCTTAGTCAGACAGCTTTCCTTTACACCGGAAGTGGTACATATCCTATCTTCTTCCCACAAGCCATCCACTAGAAAGATATACTCCAGTAAATGGAAGAGATTTGCTATCTGGGCCCAGTCACATAATCTAGATCCCTTTACAGCCCCTGTGACGGCAGTTTTGGATTTTTTGGTGACGCTTTTCAGACAATGTTCCGCTGCCTCCACTATTAAGGTACAGCTGGCGGTAATTTCTAATTTTCACTTTTCATATGAGCCTTCCCTCATGGGCCATAAACTGTGTAAAGCATTCCTAAAAGGAGCCTGGTTACTTCGTCCCCCAGTTTCACAGCCAGTTTTGCCATGGGATTTAAACTTGGTGCTTAGAGCCATAACTTCTCCCTTTGAGCCTGCAGCCACTTGTGAATTAAAATATTTGTCTTGGAAGACAGCCTTTCTGGTGGCCATTACTTCAGCCAGAAGGGCATCAGAGCTTCAAGCCCTTTCTGTTAAACCTCATTTGATTTTTCATAAGGATAAAGTATCCTTGAGACTCAACCCTTCCTTTCTTCCTAAGGTTTCTTCTACCTTCTGTCTTCACCAATCCATTGAGTTACCGGTGTTTTTCCCACACTTTTCAAACAAGGCAGAATTCAAATTTCACCAATTGGATGTACATAGACAACTGAGGTTTTATTTGCACAGGACAAAACAATAGAGGAAATCAGATCAGTTGTTTGTGTCCTTTTCAGAGAACAGGATTGGTAGCCCTGTGACCAAAGGCACTATTGCAAGGTGGATTAAGGACTGTATCTCATTTATTTACACATCGGCAGGTAGAGATCTACCTTTCCCAGTTAAGGCGCATTCTACCAGGGCTATGGCTACCTCAGTGGCTTTTCATGCTAGGCTCTCTGAATGAAATCTGTGCGGCAGCCACCTGGGCTTCCCCACACGCCTTTAGTTCTCATTATAAGCTGGACGTGGCTTCTAGATGCCGGGCTTCCTTTGGTTCCATGGTGCTCAGGAGTGTTTTCCCATGAGCCTCCCAGGATATAGGTGCTAGGGACGCTGTCCCGTCAGTAATGAATGTAGGCGAGATAGGACCACATTACATCAATTAGTTATGTACTCACCAAAACGATAGATGTATGTGGTCCATCTCACCTACATTCTTACGTACCCACCCACCTTCCCCCTTCCTGGTGGACTTGGAGGAAATTTATTTTCTTAGACTCTTCTGAGGATATTATTTTTCCTCTCTTCTTGCTGTGTGTTCCTGTGGGGTTATGTATGTGTAATGATTATATTGTGGCAAACAAGATCTGGGGGTTTGGGCATGGTGCATCCTGGGATACAGGCTTAGCCCAGCAAATTAGAGACTTCGTGCTAGTTATAGCGGCCGAGTCGGAGCCGATTCTCGGCTCCAAGCCCGCCAGTAATGAATGTAGGTGAGATGGACCACATACATCTATCGTTATGGTGAGTACATAACTAATTGTTTTGTAAGATGTGAGATAGGTTCAAATCACTATGACAAGAAACAACTGTATAAAAGATTAACTTGTCAAACATTAGTGTATGCATGTAACACAATACTAGACACTTAAAAATGCTGTTACACACAAAAGGTGGGAATAATAACTTTTAACATAATTATGCTTTCTTTATTATATTTAAATGTAAATGGCCTGAGATATATACAAAAAAGAGTAGTGAATTATTTTAAAAATGGATGCAAATAGGTATGCTACAGGAGATGCATTTTGATAGAACTGAACATGTGAATTTGATAAAGATTTTCAGGAGTGTTATTCAGTGTAATACCTGCGGCAAAGGAAAATGAGTATTAATTGCAAGAGGAGCTCCAGTAGTGATAAAGAAGATAAAAAAAAGGTAATAATGGTAGATTTGTAGCATTAAGGGGCTAGTGGCAAGGAGGGTGATTACACTGGCATGTATTTATAGTCCACCTAAAACTGCCTATAATGGAAGTTAAGAAAATTCTGGGAAAAATAATCAGTTTTCAGCAGGGAACACTACTTATAGGTAGAGAGTGGAATTTGATTTGCAGCAGTGAAGATGTATCGGGGGGGGGGGGCAAAATGGAAAATATAACAAAGGATGGTAAATTTTTGAAGAAATGTATGAAAATGTGTGACATGGAAGATGAATTTACGTATTATTCCCCAAGATACAAAAACTGGGCTAGACTACACAGAACATACATTTCACAGGAACATGTGCATTTAATTGAAAGTATTGATATGGATCTAAAAAACTATTTAAGATCACATGCCAATAATAACTGAAATAAGAGAGACACTGGTGCTGTCCCACCCTTCTGTTGAAAAGAGAGGAATTTAAGGAATTGGAAGTAGAAATTATTCGGGTGTTATTAGAGAAGACAGAAATTTCTTCTGAAAATATAGCTACGGAGTGGGATAAAATTAAAGTGGGGTTAAAAAATAGGCTGGCAATGGAAGTTATGGTTAAAAAGTAATAATAATAATTTAGAGGGAGTGACAAAGGTTAAGGTATTGCAAAATAAGGGGAATCTCACAGAACAAGAAGAGGAGCAGTTGCAGAATGCTAACAGAAAATAAGGAATTACCTAAATAATATGCATGCATTTAGAAAACAACTGTTTTTGATGACTCCAGAGCACAAAAACTTCTGGGTCATCTCTAAGGGGTGTGTTGTCAATATAGTGGTTAGCAGGGGTGGATGACTTCCCAAAGGATGCTATTATGCATATTTTGTCATTTAGTTTAAGTCCTTGGCTCTGACACCAGTTGTCTGTGTCAGCCCCTCCTAGAGAATATTTGTGTCAGTGTGGGATTCAATAACCGCTCCTAATATGCAATCATCTGCAAATTTAGTCAGCCAAAGACCACTGATATTGACCTTGACTTCAAAGAAGTAAATGCCAAAAACGAGCAGTCCAAGGACTGATCCCTGAAGGACTCCACTTGTGACTGGCCTCTTTGTAGAGGTGGACTCCACAATTCTAACTTCCTGGTACCAGGATAGTATAATCCTCACCCCTTGCCAGTAGACCATTACTACTACAAAACTGCCATTGCTATCTATTTGTCCCCTATTCAGTCACTACTGGAGCTACTCTAGCAATTAATATAACTAGTCCTTTTTTCCTTTGTCCCTGATATTCTACAGAATATCCATCCTTTCTTTATCAAATTCATATGCTCATTTCTTTGCAAATGTGTCTCTTGTAGCATTGCAATTTGTATTCTGCATTTCTTAATATAATTGTGTTCTTTCCTTTTTGTCTATATCTATGAGACCATTTACATTCCAAAATAATATGGAAAGTGTCACCATTATAGTAAGAAGTCATTATTCCTGCCTATTATATATGGAAGCTTTTTTTAAATGCCTAATTCCCTCTTTGTGATGCATGAACCCATTAATGTTTGGCAGGTTAATCCTTTATACATTTTTTCTAGTCAACAACATCAGAACCTATATCGCATTTTACAAAACATTTTGTTTTAATAAAAACCCTCAAGCAAAAAAAAAAACACACCCCCAGAACACCTCCATAACCTATTAACTTAATACAAACACACACACACAAGTATGTACATTTTCATGTAATGAAATTTAGCTCTTATGGCTTTAAAGCCTCCCCAAGGAGTTTCTGTTCCTGCTCCACCTTGGTCCTGTACTCTCCTCAAAAGATCTAGGGAACAGGATTCCTCTGAGGAGGAGGGTGATTCAGATGAGGACTCCCCTTGCTTATTCTTCCCAGATTCCTTCTCCCTTAAGACTATGGTTCTGAAAAAAGAGGAGTCCACTAGTCCCGACACTCCTTTTGAAGAGATTTCTTTGGGGACACAATTTCCAGAATGATGGAATTTTTTTAGTGAGATTGTGCCCAGGTTTCTGGGGTTCAGAAAAGACATTATGAGGTTCTACATATGGACTCTCCTAGACCTTCTGCTGTTCCTCCTGTTTTGAGTGCCTTGTTGGATGTTTTTTCTCCTGCACCTCAGACTCCAGCCCCCTACCCCCAAAAAAACTAATTGATTTTAGTGTGCCTGATGATTGCAAATTTCTTTGTAAGTGTCCTTCTGCTGACCCTTCTGTGGTGTCTGTGGCATCTGACAAGCCATCTCAGTTGCTGCCTTCTACAAAGTTACTTCCTTCTGATAAAGACAGCAGAACCATGGAAAGGCTGGGTAAGAAGGTTTATACCTCATCTACCCATGCTTTTAGAGTTGTCAATTATCAGACCCATATGTCAAGATATATTTTGGCTCTTCTTTCTCAGGCATGTCAGGTGTTTCTGACTTTCATGATCCTGAGGTAAGACTTCTGCTCTCTCCTTCTTAGGACGACTTCTCAGGTGGCATGATGCGGCAGATGCTTTTTCCAGAGCTGCTGCTTTTGGTCCTGTGATGAGGAGGTATTCCTGGCTTCAGCTTCAACCTTTGCCTTATGATGATAAGGCTGACTTGATGGATGCCCCTCTGGATAACAAACACTTATTTGGTGCAGCTGCTGCTGATTTAAGTCTCTTCAGGATAAGGGCAAGGCTTTGCAGGAATTGAAACATATTTTTGTCTTTCCTGTGCTTAAGTTCCATAGGAATTACTCTAATAAGCCAGCCTGTGTTCGTAGGCAGTCTCATCTTCCCAAGGGTAAAAAGGGATGAAAACAGGCTCCTCCTGCTAAAGCTACCCAAACTCCTGTGACACAGAAATCTCCTTTCACTGATAAACCAAATGCTGTCTGATTATCCTGTTCTTCTCAGCCACATTCCTCTCTCTCTTCATTTTCCCTATCCCTTCCCATTTGGTTACTTAGGATTCCTGAGTTCTGCCCATTATTTGCGGAGGGTACTACATGGTCTGGTAATATTTCCCCCCTTTCATGGCATTCCTTACCCACTTAGGAACAGATGGCATTTTTTCCAGGGGTGATTCAGGATCTTTTTTTTTCTCGGAGAACTATTCAGGCATTCCCAGTTTCACAAAGGGGAAGGGGTTTTACTCCATAATGTTCTTGGTCCCCCGAAAAGAAGGCACTTGGAGGCCCATTCAGGATATCTCTCTCACCTAAATACCTTTCTGAAGGTCTGTTCCTTTTGAATATTGTCCCTTCAGACTTTGTCCCCCATTCTTCTTCCTCAGGCTTTTCTAGTGTCTCTGGACCTCAAGGATGTTTATCTCCACATCCCTGTTCATCCCCTTTTTCATTAAGGTTTTACATTTCTCTGTTGCTTTCTGGCATTTTCAATTCCCTGCTTTGCCCTTTGGCCTTTTTACTGCCCCAAGTGTATTCACCAAATGCTTTGCTCCTGTGATTGCGTTTTGCAGACTGTGAGAAATACAGGTCTTTCCTTCCTTAGACAATCTCCTTTTTCAGGCATCCTCTCCAGAGATTCTACTGCAGTATCTTCACTTTGCCATTTCTCTCTTGCAGAGCCTGGGGTTCACTATAAATTTCCAAAAGTCCTGTCTGACTCCTTCACAGGATCATGTATTTCTAGGGTGCAGGATCCAGACTGTTCCATTGCTGGCATCCCTGCCTTTTCCCAAAGCATTAACTCTCATTTCCTTTTTTCAGTCCCTTCTTACTTTTGCCTCAATCACAGCCAGGGAGTTTGAAAGCTCTAGGTTATATGGCCTCCACCATTCCTATGCTCCCTTTTGTCAAACTCCACATGAGAAAACTTCAGTGGTTTCTATAGTCAGTTTGGCTTCAGCTGTCTCATTCCTTTGACTTCATAGTTCCTCCTCTTCCATGCCTCAAGCTGGAATTTCAGTGGTAGATTCAGCAGTTGTTTCTCAACCAGGGGCTCCCATTTCAACCTCCTTTTCTCTCCCAGGAGCTGTTCACAGATGCTTCAGACATGGGATGGGAAGTATCCTTCAGCACTTTAAAGGTGCAGGGTCCTTGGTCACCTCAGCAAAGGAAAGACCACATCAATGTCAAAGTGATGAGAGCTCTTCTGCTGGCTCTTCCAAGAATTTCACCCTCTATTCTCCCCAGGGCCTCTCAAGGTGTATACAGACAATACAACAGTGATGTGGTATGTCATCAAGCACAGGAGGACAATGTCTTATCTCCTATGCCAGTTGGCACTTCTAATGTGGGAACTTGCTCTCCAGTTTTTTGGTGACACTTCAGGCAGTTTACATTCCCTCAAGTCAGAACATTTTGGCAGACTCTCTGAGCAGGTCCATAACACAATCATATGAGTGGATGCTTCACAGGGATGTTTCTGGATATTGTCCACCAATGGGGTACTGCTCAATTGGATCTTTTTCCTCTCCTCTCAACAGATAACGTCCTCTCTTTTTGTTAGAGTCCCAGGTCCTCTGTCTGGAAGGTGGACGCCCTCTCTTTCTCCTGGACAGGGTTTTTTCTTTATGACTTCCCTCCCCTCTCCTTCCTGTCATTCCAAAAGTCCTGTTCCAGATAAAACAGGATGATACCAAAATCTTGCTGGTGACTCCCTTCTGGCCCAGACAACATCAGTTCCCTCTTCTGCATTTAGCCAAGAGTAATCACATGTTACCTCAGAGTGGATCTACTCACACAAGACAAGGGATCTCTCATCCATCTCCACCTGTCCAGTCTTCTACTGACACATGTGGGTGATAGGAGTTTGATTCCATACAAACACTTTTTTTTTTTTTTTTTTTTTTTTTTTTTGAGGACGTGCCTAGGGTTCTGCTGGAGGCCAGGAAGCCCACAACTAGGAAATGCTACTTATCCAAATGGAAAAGGTTTTCTGTTTGGTGTCTTGTAACCTGGATTCACTTTCTGTGTACACATCATAACATATGTAGAGATGTGTTATCTCTTACTTTTGCATAGGTGAATATCTGGGTTAAGACCCTTGGTTTAATCTAAAACAAATTGTAAGTGGAAAAAAGTAAGTACAAAAACACCAAATATAACAAAAAAAATGTCCTCATTGCTAGATTGGCTTTTTCTTCTGTTAAGGCCCACTTATCAGCTATTTCTGCTTGTCTGCCTTTATCACCTCCTTTGGCTTCTAGATTTGAGGCTAAACAGTTTCTTAAAGGCATCCTTCATATTAGGCCTCCCAGGAAGCCTGTCCCTCCTCCCTGGGAACTTAATTTTGTTTTGGAAAAAACTGACCCTGGCTCCTTTTGAGCCTGCATCTTCAGTTTCCTTACAGCATTGCCCTTGGAAGACTGTACTTTTGTTAGCCCTTACTTCTGCCAGAAGGGTGTGTGAGCTTCAAGCCCTTATGGCTTGTCCTCCATTTTTGGCTTTCCATAAGGACAGGCTGTCTCTTTGTACTAATCCTTCTTTTATGACCAAAGTGGTGAATGAGTTGTCTCTTATCAGTCTATTCATTTGCCCACTTTTTTCCCTTCTCCGCAATATGCTAGTGAGAAGGTGCTGCACACTTTGGATGTGCATAGACAACTCAGGTTTTATTTGGATAAGGCTAAGACTTTTCATAAATTTGATCAGCTCTTTGTTTTCTTTCATCCTAGATCATTAGGATTGGCTGTTTCTAAGCAAACTATTTCTTCTTGGATTTCTAAAGCCATTTGTTTTTGTTATTCCTTTCATGGCAAGAGCCTTTCTTCTTCTGTTAAGGCTCATACTGCTATGGTTGTAGCTTCTTCTGGTGCACTTTTAAAAGATTTGGATACTAACTCTATTCTTGAGGCAGCTACCTGGACGTCTGTGCATATGTTTACCAAGCACTATACAGTAAGTTGGATGTGATATCCAGAGCTAGAGTTGGCCATTCTTCATGTGTTCCTAGACAACTCTGATGGTCCTTCCTTCTCCTTTCCTTCTTCCAGAGCATTTGCACCCTCCTTATTGAAAAGAATACTGCAGCAGTGAAATGAAAGGACATAGAGGACATAGTACTGTTGTGTAAGAACTTACCATTATGGTAGATGTCCTTCTCTTCACTGTTGCAATTTTCACTCCCTCCCTCCTCCCCTGGTTCTGCTTCTTATCTGGATGTACTTGTTACCTCTCTTCTCCTTGCACTGGTATTCCTACTGGGGCTACCAGTTCTGCACATGGTACATCCAGACGTCACCTTTATGCCCTATGCTGTATGTGGAGAGCATACAAGTGACATATGGCATACCTTAAGCAGCCTAAAGGCTTTAGTATACTGGGCAGACATCAGGCTGCACTTGGCAGGGAATCTCTAATGTAAAGAATACTACAACAGTTGAGAAGGACATATACTGTTATGGTAATTTCTTACACAAATATACTTTACATTTTATTGCCCTATTATCAGTTTGCCTCCATGGAAAAGTAAGAGAAAAAAAGAAAAAATGTAATGCTCTGTTGCAGCCTGAAAGGCAATCTGAGGCATTTATTGTTAAAGGCAAATTATGGTGTTTTTGTATTTACCTTTTTCCACTTAAAATTTCGTACAGATTAAACCAAGGGTCTTAATCCAGATATTCACCTATGCAAAAGAGAAAATGTATGTAGAGATATGGTATGATCTGTGTACTTTTACAACCCATCTCCAACCTCAACAACCCAATATTACAGCCTATTAATGTAAACATGATTTTGTCCAGCTTTTATACTCTTTTTGCACTGTAATGCCTACATTTCTTAATACCAAGAAGCAGAAGAAATAAAGGCATCTCTTTAATAACTTTATCACAAACAAGAGTAGCTAAAATGTTTTGCTATAAAATACGGAATTTACATTGTGAAAAGTTTCATAGAAATACTGTTAAGAAAAGAAATTGTTTTTATATACAGTTACTGCTTTCCTTCCAAACATTAATGACATGAAGTGAGGGCAAATGCCTTTCAGTTCCTCACAAGTTTAACAGTCAACCAAAGTCCACTGTTTCCACTTATTATACAATCATATTTCACAAATGTGATTGATACTTTTCAGTCTCACCTTAATTCACGAATTTTTATGTTGCTGGTGGCCTTCCTGCTCATCTCCATCTCCCAGCTCCAGATTCCAGTTCACTTCTGTGATGCTCCCAGTTCTTCTGGTCAACTCATGCTTTTTTCTGTGTCACAGGCATTTTCCTTTGGAACAGTGGAAAATGTTTTACTGGAAAAGTCTCTCTGTGTGCTTTATTAAAATAAGTATGTGAAGCAGACTCCCCTTCTACTTTTTTGTTGGACAAACCTTTGCATTTCCTCCTCCAGCCTATTCTGCATCAGAAAAATATTCTGAAGACAGCTGGATACATCAGCTTGAATCTCACACCTGTCTCTTGAGATTCCCTGCTTATTGGAATAAATTTGTTTTTCTTTTGCCTGAATAATTGAATAATCATTTTCCACAAACACTCTACTGTCTCCAACTTCTAATACTTTGCCCTTTTGCTATAGTTTTGTCAGGATCAACACTCTCTGCTGGTAGGTTTGCATCTTTACTGATACAGTTCTTGTTTGCTTTCTTGTAGCCATATTTGGAACATACACCCGGTGTGTTCTTTCAATTAAGTCTCTGCAGAGTAATAACAATCCAGTTGCTTATTTGCACATTCACAAAATTAATACAGTCTTCCTTCTAGCAGAATATCTCAGATTTTCCCTATGTGCTCTGTCCTATAATTCTCCCATTTTTGTAACACCTCTTCTTGAGCAGTCTCATACTTAGTCAGCATTTTCTTCATTTCGGCCACTGATTTCTACAGTTTCATCAGCTCATCTGAATGTCTGTTTAAAGCATTTTCCATTTTTTCAGCCTCATTTCATTGATATACTCCATTGTTTTATTTTAATCAGTTCTGAGCACATTTGATTTGTTTTTCGTCTAGATTACTAGAAGCTAATTCTTATTTATTTATTGACATTTGATTTTCGGGAAAGTTTGACTGGGTAGAAGCCTATTTTCAGCAGAGGCCCAAGAAGAAAATCTCCAAATTATTACAAAATGTTTTAAGAACAATACTTTTAACGATCTTCAAAAATAAAACAAAAGCATCTGCAGTTTAAGTAATTATAACAAATTAGTGATCATATAAAAGTATTGGTTAAGAACTGAAACAAGTTATATGACAATCATTTAATATTTATTGACATTTTAGACAATATGTAGAAAAATTAAAGGTAAGTTAGTCTAATACAAACAGGAATTGCAATATGAAGTGAGGGAAAAACAGGCTTTTGGTATATTTAGAGAGAAAGTTAGGGAAGAGAATTTGATAGAGGAACTAAGTGAAGGAAGGAGGCAACGTTTACATAAGTAATGAAAAGGTACTTGTTCAGATTTATGGATATAGTTTATCCTGGTTTTGAGCAAGAATAAAGACAGTTTTTAGCTAGGACGTTTTTCAGAGTGGTTTTGAAAGATGGGAGGGAGGATATTGACCTGATGGATAAGGTAAGGAGTTCCAGGTCTGTCTTAGCCTTGTACAAGTGCAGACAATGTCCACCAGATTTCATAGGTTTATAGAGAGAGAGGAGTTTTTGGTCACTGGATCTTGGTGACCAACTGGAACATAGCTGTATATAATGGTTTTAGTACTGGACAGGCAGATGGATGCTGGATAATTTTCTAGATGGTAAGAAGCTGTTTATATATATTAGTTGATGAGGCAGTTCTAACCAACTTAGGCTTTAGTGCTATACAGTGGTGGGTTCTGAAAGGGGTATTTGCTGGAAATTTAGCAACTTTGTTATAGCATTGTTCAAGTTTTAATTTTTGTGAAGCCTGAAGGTTAGTAAGGATGGGAGCACCATAAAGAAGTGTAGGGAGTAGATAGTAGCAAGTGTAATTTTAGTTGCATCGGTGAGAAATTTTTGGGCTCTGTAAACCATCCCTAGTTTTTGATGAGATTTTCTTATGCAATTTTGTATATGCAGGTTAAATGTAAGCTTATCATCCACTATCACCCCTAGTAATTTGTTATGAGACATGACTTCAATGGTTGTATTATCAAGAGAGAGGACTGTAAATGTTTTTTCATGAGAGAGAATTGGGGGGAAATAATAGTAGTTCGGTCTTTTTTGGGTTGAGCATGAGTTGTGAATTACAAAGACATGTTTCAGTGGCCTTTAAAGCTTCCTGAATAATGTTTTGGAGGTGTACCATGTTGTCAGATGTGCAAATGAGAATGGAATCATCTTCATATTGTATTAGGGTGGATTGTTTGTATGTGTAGAGGGTGTTGGTGAAACTGTTAGCAGAAGAGACCAATGATAATGCCTTGTGGTACATTGGTGATGACTGGCAGGTAAGGAAGAGAGCGTTTAGTGCCATTTTACTGACTGATGCATACTAGACAGGTAGCTTTAGAACCACCGAAGGGTGGGCTGAGAGACCTAGTGAGAGCATTTTAGAGTAGAAGTTTGCTATGGCAAACTGTGTCGAAGGCTTTAGACAAGTGTAGAAAAAGGGAAGATACTAGTTTGCTGTTCTCTAGCTTTATTGGCAGTATCTATATAGTTTAGAAGAACAGTGCTAGTACAGTGGGAAGGACGGAAGCCATGTTGCATGGGGGGGGGGGCAGGAGTTGTTCTTGCAGGAGATAGTGTAGCAGTTGTTTTTGAATACATTTTTCAAGTATTTTGGCAAGGGGGGAGATAAGATGCTTGAAGTCTGAAGTTATTAATGTCTGCTGAATTTCCTCCTTTGTGCAGAGGGATAATTTGTGACCTTTTCCAGAGAAAGGGAACATGGGATTCCTGGATTTGACCTATTTATAAGGATTGGGACAGGATAGGCAGTGCTATTGGCTGCTTATGTCTTGCAACAAAGCTGGAGCTTGAACTGCTTTTTGCTGAGCAGCTGCAAGTTTCTTCCCAATCAGTGGTTTCTCTTCACCTTTTCTAATTGATATTCTTTCAGGCTGTCTCCGTTTCTTCATTACAGGCATGTAGGCAGTGTTCTTTCTAGCCAGTAACTGACTTTTTCTGAAGCTGACAATATTTCTGTCTGCAGTTTCTATTTTCACACTAGGAGAGCTGAAGTTAAACTGTTGGTCAGTGTGCGGCCTTCTTGGAAGTCCCAGACCTCTCCATTTCATCATTTTTTGCTGTTTTAACAGCTTATCTGAATTGCTAATTAAACCTTCTTTTTTCATCCCTTTGTTGTTTGACTTTATACATTCCCTCAGTGTTTAGTTTATTAAACACCTTTTTAATTAAATTTGATTTATTTTTCCTGTAAATTACTGGAAGCTATCTCCTGTACTAAAGCTGAAACTTGAACTGCTTTTTGCGGAATAGCTGCAACAGTCTTCCTAGCCAGACTTTTTCCTCTACTTTTTTCATTGATTTTCAATTATTTTCTCAAAGTCCGTCCTTTGATCAGCGTGCAGCCATCTTTGAAGCAAGTAAATGTTGAGTTTTTCACAGAATGTTTGGCTTTTATAATGACTACTTCTATAATAGCAAAGTTTACCGTTTATGAACTCTCTGTTTATAAATTTCAATATGTCTTTAACTTGTAAACCTGAAAGTTCAATTTTACCTTCAGAAAGTAGCAGTTTTGTTGCCATGAATAAAAAGAGAGGTAATGTGGAGTACTTGTGTTGCTATTCAGTGTTACAGCAGTGCTAGTCATTTTTAAAAGTAGTCAGGGCTGCAGTATAAATTATGACTGCATGCAAGTGCAGTGACAGATAGTGAAGTAGACCCAAGGAGTATGGTTTGCTTCCTTGTATGACTTTTCAATACAGTACACCTTCCTCTGGTATTTTCCCTGGGTTATTCTTCCTGTTTTTTTGGAATGCCAAAGCTGAGTACCATGTGACTTTTCTCTGTTCTTCATATGTCCCAAAAGCTCCACAATTTGTTTTGTCCTATTCCCAAACACAGATGTTGAGGTTATAGTTTTAAGATTTTATTTCTCAGCCTTATTGACCTTTAGGTGCTGTTTCTTAAGTGAAAGAACAGTTTTGGAGAGGTTGTCCTACTGTCCTGAGACTGTGTGAAAATCGGGGGAAAGATTGTGTGCATTACTTCAGAAAAGCTATTAAATATAAAGTACTGCACCCTTGTTATGACAGTCCCCATGAGCAGAAATTTGTTCATTGCTGAGCCTTTTTTTCTTTTCTTTTAACATTTTTTATTTGGTCTCCATTCTGTGTGGCCATCTAACCCCCACTAATTGACCATTGTTTTTCTTCCTTCATCACAGTTACCTTCTTTGGTGGTGGTGAGAGTTGGTTGTCAGGTCTCCATCATATTGCAGGGGAATTGGAAATTTTCTTGTAATATGCCCTAATCCCTTTGGCTGAATTGTATGTAGGTGTGCAGTACTCAAAATATCATGATGATGAGCCCTAGCATGCTGTTGATCTAATTTTTGGCATACCTGTTGCATGTGGACTTCTACTGACTTAGTTCAGAAAGCTAGGTTTACTCTCTGGTCTCAGAGGAACTCCTGTAGTGTCGATCCCCCTCTTCCCTAGAAATAGTAGAGTCAGGTTATTGGTAACTCAGTCTTGCTCTCCAAGCCCTTTCCTCTAGCTATGGGCTTGCCGGTCAAACTGGGAAACTGGTTTTGTTGTTAGATACCCTGCTACTGCTACAGTGGGCAGGATACTACTGGTACATATTTGCACAGTGTACCCTGAGTGAGGCTGTCTTCCTTTAATGAAGTGCTGTATCAAGGTATTTTGAGTTTTCTATTTACTAATAGTTTTATTTGATGATTCTTGTCAAGCGCTTATTGAAAACTCTGAAAGGAGTTTACTACATTATCTCCTAGGGTAAAAGCAGTGTATATATCTGTGTGTGTCTGCGTGCTTTTAAATCTGATTTAAATATTCAACCAAAGCAGCATTACCTCAAACTCTCTTCCTAACTGGCTACTTCATGTCTCCTAATATTACAATTTTTCCCTGTTCATCTTGCTGTCGCTTACTTCCCTTCTCTCGTGTCCTTAGCCAAATTCAAAACCCTTCTGCTTGAAATTACCTGCTTAATAAAAAATCTCAAAATCTTCATCCTACTAGGAGATTTCAATCTCCGCCTTCTTGGCCCTAATCAAAACAATATCTTGGCATTCCTTAATGACTAACTCACAACTGGTCATTGGACCAACCAGACCAAATTCTAACTCACGTCTTGATGGTATTATTGCTAACAATCCTAAAATTATTTTTCAAATTCTCATTCTCCTCCCTTTCTTTCAGTAACCATCGTCCAGTCAGCTTCAGTATCTCTCACGACATAAATAAAAATCCCTCCCTGCTTCATATCATTCGGTAGAAATCCCAATCCAACATTCTCAAATAAAGACAGTTCTAGTCTCTTGTTCACTGTTCTACTCACCTAACCACTGCAGCATTCTTCACACAGAAATTGCTACTTACTCTCTCCTAAAATTATGCCTCTATAAACCTCCCCAAAAACAACTGCCTCACTTATCAAGTCAAATGCCTCATTAGTCTCGGGGATAGTGCCTGCAAACCTGGAAAAACAACCCATCCTCAACCTCCAGGCAACACTATATTAAGCTAAGAAATCTAGCTAACCAGGTAGTCAGGTGCCACAAAAGGCACATTAGAAAAAAGCATCAGTCATCCCTTCTCAACTCACCTAAAAAAAATTCTGGGCAGATGTCAATGGCTTGACAGGCTGTACTAATCCAGCTAACACCCACACTTCCTCATCTCACATCACAGCTACTGATTTTAGCCTCCACTTCAGTACACTTCCCATCCCTGATTCTATTAATAACCCCCTCTCGCCTGCTTACTGATCTCCTCCCTCCTTTATTCCCAGTTTCCATTTCATAGCAGTCAAAGCTAAACATACAGCACCACTACTCAAAGAACAAAAAACTAACTCACCTGCTGGTCCTAACCGTGTTCTCCCATGGTTCCTATTCCTGCGTAAGGACTTTGTAGTCCCACCCCTTTTCACATTTATAATCTCTGCCTAACTCAAAAGATACATGCCTGATATCTGGAAAGCAGGCATTGTTAAACACCTTCCCCCCAAAAAATAACCTATCTGACACTACTGACATCATCCTATCTCCATTCTTTCCATACTGGGTAAAATCCTTGGAAAAATTAGTTTGCAATTAACTCGCCCATCTACTGTCCTCAAACAGTAATGCTTTTAGGATGGTAATAGTACTTCTACACCACACTGGACACTTTCTAATTACATCTTCCTAGCCATAGATAAAGGTCCCCTCGCTGGAGCCATCCTGATTGACCTCACCACAGCTTTCTATTGGTTTGACAACGACATTATATTAGATCAACGAACTGAAACTGAAGTTACCCAGATACAGTTCCCTGCTTTAAAAGATAACTTTGCAGTCTGTACTTCTCTCTCTGTTTCCACCATTCTCATTAAAGGAGTCCCTCAGGGCTCCATTCTGGTTCCCCTTCTTTTTTCCATTTTTATTAATAAACTATCACTTGACTTCCCACTCCTCTCTTTCTGTTACTTTATGCTGACATGGTCTTATTTCACTGAGACCTGACCAGTTCAGCCATACAACAACTACAAGATGATTTATTTTTCTCTTATCAAATGGATTAATAACAAAAAGCTAATGCTAAACACTTCCAAGACTAAAGCAGTGCTGGTTGGTACATCCCCTGAATGTCACTCCTGAGTATGCCATCGTTTGAATGAGACATTAAACCGAGACTCCATCTGCTTCAGTTGGTGGTAGCTCAGGTGACTGTAAAAGATCCCACAGTACCTATCGAAAAGAGTAGGGGACATTCCCCAATGCCCTGGCCAAATTTCTCAGAGTATTACAAATTCCACTTCAGGTCTCCTGAAAAGCAGCTAATAGCCTAGTGAGACTAACCTGCTCAACAAAAGGATAAAAAAGATCAATTCAAATAAATAAAATACATAAACATAAGCCTGACATGAGAAACCATGAGAATGACTGAAGACATGAACCTAGGGCTTTTAGAAATTCTCCATTGGAGGCAGAGTTCTGTTTTACTAGATTCAAAAAGTGGGTTTTATATTCTACTGTTTTGTCTTTGGGAAGGACTGTTTGCAGTGGGGTAACTGTTAGGCAACCAGGAAACACTATTCTGGATGAAGGAATTTAGATTGAGTGAGTCCTAGATTCTGAAGAAGGTTCATGGAGAACTCCAAGGCTTTTAATATCCCTGAATAGGAAATAGCTTGTCTGGGTAAGAGTAAATGTGAATTCCTCTGAACCTGCAAAAAGCTATAACTGAGGCCAGGCACTGTGTAACTACCTGTGCTGTGTGCTAGGAAACATGAAAGGCAAAAAAGTAAACTGATAGTGCAAGCACAGGACAGCAAATTTTAAACATTCTGTGATTCTTGTAGATGGGACTGTGTAAGTGAGCATCTTTTAAGTCTAGTGTAACCAGAAGAGCCTTTGGTTGCAGATGAGGGAGAAGAGTTTGAAGGGTAAGCATTGTGAAATAAGGAACCCTCAAAAAATTTAAAAGAAAACTGAAAATATTTTATTAAATTAAATTTAAAAATTTGCATAACTTAATTTTTTTGTACTGTATGTACTGGAGATTTTCTCCTGGGCCTCTACTGAAAAGGGGCCTTTGACAACAGCGGGACTTCCCTGGTAAACAAATGTAAAATAAATAAAATAAAAAGATGATGAGCTCCTGATTTCTGTGAACCTGAGAAATGCTTGAGAGGGTTGGTTTGGAATTCCACTGAAGCTTATAACATCATCCTGTGATACAGAACACTTTAAGAATCGGAAGTGATTGTTTCCCAAATGGGAGGCAGTGAGAATGTTTGCCAACAGTTCTGGAAGGATGGGAGATTTGTTCAGGGTAGGGAAGAGGAAGGAAGCTGAAGCATAGTCAAGGTTGATCTCTATTGCTGGAACCCTGGGATGCACTCTGTTTTTTCTTAGAGTCCCTTTGTCATGCTTTCCTTACGTTTCCTTTGCCTGATTATGTTTAGATTTGGAATATTTTCTAAAGAAATTACCTAGTTTTGCAGGATAATCTCTGATACATCAAGGTACTTGAGTAAGAAAGAACTGTTTTACCCTTTGCATTACTTTACCTCTGTTTTCCATTTTCTTAAAGACTTCTGTGGATCCCCAAACAACAAATATTTATGAAGAGGAGCATTTTGTGACTGGAGCCTTATCCAAGCACACTTTGGATGGAGCCAGTGGCAGTTATTCTAGATGCTGCATTAGTGGCGTGATTTCCACATTTTATAGAATGTTTAGCAGCTTGAGAAACCGAATTAAGCATTTCTTGAAATTTTAATCACGTCTTGGTTAAACTCTAGCTCATATTGTCTTACATAGCCTAAAGGAATTTAATCATATATATTTGACGATGTATAGCCTTAAATGACAGGGTTGCAGATATATAAACTTATTACTGAACTTTTTGGTAGAGAATTAAAAGCAGGGAGTAATTTAGCTCCCTCCTCCAAATCCACAGATAACAACAGGGTTAGCAACACAGTTTTTATAAAGATATTTATGTGAATAATGTACCCTGTAAAATCTGTCTGACCTTTTAGGAGGTGGAAGCTGAGAATATGGTGTAAGAGATGTTGCTGTGAATGCATCTGCTTCCTAATTCCTAAAGGTCAGACCACCATTCCATAACCTTCGGTCTCTCCTTTGATGAGAACATGGTAAACAGCCCATTCACCCCCTGATATAATGACTCCAGATTTGAGGAAACTATTCTTTTGACAGTCAAAAGCAGAGGAGACTGGAGAATGGCCGGTAACAATGGATGTTTCTGGACGGTAACAATGGATGTTTCTTAATTCATGGTTATAATGGTCTCCGTATTGGGCAACACTAGAGGGCCTTGAAAATGCCAATGGACGGTCGGGGTTGCAATACTAGAAGGGCCTGGAAGATGCCATTGGTTGATTGTAAGCTGCAAAAACACATCACCAGGTTCCACTGAGTCTGGCCTAGAAGAGGAAGTGGAGGTCCAATCTGAATTGTCCTCTTCTTTTGGCACCTTTTTCCTTGCTTCTTTTTAGTTGCAGGATCAAATGCTAAAACCAAAGAAGTGGATGGTAGTACATGTGTCAACAGCAACGACCTCTTGTTCTGAAGATATCAGTCAAGGGTCCTAAGGTAAGTTCTTAGGGTTTTAGGAGTGGACCATTGACACATCTGACAGAATTTAATGTTGTGTTCCACCTCCATATAAAATAAACAACAAGTGTGGTAGTCACTGTCAGTTATTTGTCTACCACAGTCTCACTTCCCTTTTTTAACAAAGGTGTTAAGACTAAATCCCACAAAGTCCAAGTAACCATCTGACATGTCAGGACCCATTAGAGCAAGCCCTGAAACACAGAGACTAAATGGCTGAAAAACAGACTTGCATATATTATGTCTGATATAGCCATTTCTGGGGATATTCCCTTTTCTCTGAGATGTGGTGATTTTGGAGTTGGTGTATACAAGTTCAGGGTCTGTGGGGTGTTTGCCCCCTCTCCAACAAAGAAGTTTAAAAGAGAAGACCAATGTTTGAGATTCACTGTTCTGCGATATTTTTTTTTTTTTTTGGCTTATTAGCACTCTGCTTGTTGTACTAACCATGGGTTTACCCTTAACAGCAGACGTCATCACGGACTTGAGTACATATGTTGATCATAGACTCTCCTTTGACCACCATGTGTCTGTGGTCATTAGAAAATCCTTCTACCTTGAACAGCATATCCTTAGTGGCATCTCCTCAAGGTCCAAAGAAGTTATAACCCCACTTTATTCATTCCTTTTTATGGTTACTTAGACTAAACCATCTTGAAAGTCCTCAACATTTCCTCACCAAAAAGACCCTAGGTCTCAATACTCTTAATTACTCTGATAGACTAAAAGCTCTATTTTTTTACTCTGTGTAATACAGACTCCTAAAGGGTGATCTTTGCTTAGCCTTTTGTGCTGTGAATGACCCAGCACTCTTTGAACTCCTTCACCTAAATAAAACAAATAGTAAAGAAAACACCCATTCTAGAAACTTAAAACTAAACTATCACATCAACAAGACCAGATGGCATGAGAGATATTTAACCCAATATGTACCCAATTTCTGGAATAGGCTGCCCTTACATGTTAAGCCGAGTATATCCCTAACCACCTTTAAAAATAAGGCTGGGTGACTGGATGTGTGATCACAAATTTTCACCAGGAATATGTGGAAAAAGTCTACTTAATTGGGGGCACTGCTAGTTTCCCACCAGTACTGGGTGATATGGCTGAGCTTCTTGATGGTCTCTCTTAACTGTAAACTTAGTAAAAATCTATGAAGTTTGACAGGCCTGACAATATTTCCAGATGTGGAAGTCACTTAAGCTGTCAGTGTGCTGTCAAGGCAAATTCAGGAGTTATCTCTTATGCTCAGAAAATCCACAGGCCGGAGGCTGATCTTAAGGGTACCCTCTTGTTCACTTCAGTATCCCAGCTACATGTACCTTCTCCAACATCCTGTCCTCTTTTTTTGCCAGTCCCCTCAAATCTTCATCCTTTCCAAACTCAGAGTTCAACAGAGCTGTTAATAAATTAGCCACTTTTATGTCACAGGATCAGAACATTAACTGTTCAGAGCACAATACACCAGCACTTTCGCAGGATTGAAATATTTTTTTACAAAAGGTTTAGTAAATAAATGTAGTACATAATCAGCAGAATGAGGTGGATTAGGTACATGTTAGCATTTGGGCAGGCATTCCGACACTGAGTAACTTACAACCTGTGGTCAAGAAGAGAAGTGGGCATGATGTGCAACTCTAGTTATAGTTCATCAGTTTGTAAGCTTTTGTATCTGTTTGTAAGCAGAGGGTTGCTTTTCTTTATTTTGAAAGCTGTGATCATATGTTGTATTCAATGATGGACATATATAGAATAAGTGCTGCTCAGAGTGTGTGCTCATCTGTGCATGTTAGTAGCATTGTCAAGGGATGAAATTTGCTTCACATTAGTACTGCTCTGCTGCTTATTCTGTGGAACTGTTGCTTATGTTACCTGCAGTGTCCTGAATGCAGCAGTGCCAATATGGAGCAGACTTGTTTACCTTTGTCAGGTAAGAGTATACAACTGTTTCTTTCAGGCTAAGATATTTCAGAGTTCTTCCTTTTTTATATTTAGCCCACCTACTTACCTTTGAGAACAACTGGGTACCAGAATGCATGATTGGTTTTAAAATGTTTTAAATCCATAGATTGTATACAGTGACTCAACCATGTCCTGAATCCATGTCAATGTAATCTCCTAGATATGCTCACATGATATGTTAGATGGTACGTAAACATGATAGAGCCATTGTGCCTTGCTGTTATAATGTTGACAGATGCATGTTGTTTACTGTTTTGTGACAGTTTGTGCCTTGACTGTATTGAATGTATAGTCATGTGAAGATAAATGGGAAACGTGGTTTTCTGTATACATGAGTCAGGGAGTGTTGCATTTCTGAGTCTGCCATTCTTTAGGCAAAATGTTAAACCAAAGCCTCATATGACTAACTTGGTGGATGTTAAAGATTCCGGTCCAGCTGGTGAATCTGGGAATCTTGAGGCAATGTTACAACTGCCTCATGTACACAGACAACCCTCTCCTCCTCCCAACAAATTCCAACACATGTGAGAGATGCAACCATATAGCCATACAGGAGGCAAAGCTCTCTCAACTCAGTACTGGCGAAACCAGCCAGGAGGAGAAGGAAACCACACTCACTACAATTCCAGTCTCACATAGACCTACCACGACAGCAAACCAAACACATAAACACGCAAAAACATACTCGGAGGCTCTAAATAAAAATCTGCCTAAGCAGCAGAGACCTCCAAAGCAGACACCCAAACAACCGCTACCCCAAAACAAAACAAGTGCAACACATAGCTCACAAAGCCAGTGTGCCGAACAGTCACAGCCCTTAAGGCTAAACAACACACCTGATACACTTGTAATAGGTGACTCTATCGTCAGGCACACTGATGTCCTGCTCACCAGGCTGAACAAGGAGAAGGTCACGGTGAGCTGCCTGTCGGGCGCTAGGATCCGCCACATAACACAAGCACTCAGGTCACTCCAAGGCAAGTACAAATATGACTCAGTCATTGTCCATGCTGGTGTGAATGACCTGAGACATACCTCCCTGGACTACATGAAAAAAGACATAGAGGAGCTCTCTGAGCATGTAGCCCAGGCCGGTATGACCCTGACTTTGAGTAGCATCTTACCCTCACCAAGAATGATGCCACAATATGAAGACAAGATGATCAATTTCAACAATTGGCTTAAGTATTGGTGTCATTCAAAGGGGATCCAATGCCTGTCAGCCTGGGATGACATGCTCGACAAGCCACGATGCTTCGCTAGGGACGGCTTGCACCTGTCACCCCTGGGCTTTTGGATATTGGCAAAGGCTCTTGCTACCCCATAGTGCCTTTTAGGCAAGGCTCAAAAGACAAACCCACCTCCATAGGTATCACAAGGGATAAGAAACTAAGAGTAATGCTACTCAACGCCAGAAGTCTAAACCTCAAGATGCATGCACTAAACTCTCCTTAGCATGGAGAACATCGATATCTGTGCAGTAACAGAAACCTGGTTCAAGGCTCCCGAGAGCACCCCAGCACTACCAGGTTATACCTCATACCATGCTTTTCAGCCCAAAACTTGGACCGAACCACAAAAGGAGGGGGAGTATCAATATTCGTCAAAGATACCCACACCTCCAGGTTGGTGGCACAGCACAAATCATCAGAGACTATCCATGTGCAACTAACAGTGGGTAAAACTGCCTTCCAGTTTATAGCCTGCTACAGACCACCCTCCCAAACCCAGGAACCCCACTCGGCCTTCCTGAGGACACTGGAAAATATGAAGGTCTCTCCAAACACCATTATATTGGGCGACTTCAACTACCCAAACATAGACTGGGAGCATTACTCTAGCTCCAACACCCTAGCCCAAAGGTTCCTAGAATTTATAAACTCAAATGCTATGGAACAACTTGTTACCACTCCCACAAGAGGGGAAAACATACTGGACCTGATCATCACCATCATGGGGACTCTATGCTCCAGACCAGAAGTGTATCCCTCACTGGTAAGATCAGACCATAAACTAATCTCACTGGATATTCACATCCCGACTCCACCCCCTGCCCTGAAAACCACAGTGAAAAACTTCTCTAAAGCAAATTTCACACTCCTCAAAACCGAGGTGGAATCCTTCAAAGCCCTCAGGCCTGTGGAAAATACGGCCCAGACCGCAGAATTCTTTATAAACGCATTCTATGAACACCTTCAGGAATGCATGGATCATGCAATCCCAAATAAAACCAAGACCCAATCCTCCAAAGGCAGACGTCCTGTCTGGTGGACCCCAGCCAGAAACAAAACTATACAATAGAAGGAGGAAGCTACTACATGATAGAGCAAAATCCCAAAAAGGGAAGGCATCTCTGATCAGTATTAGCAAAAAACTACGGGCACTCATAAAATCGTCTAAGGCCAGCTTCGAGAGAAAAATTGCACAGGACACTAAGGATAATCACAAGGCTTTCTTTAGTTATGTTAGGAACCTGGGTGGGAATTCCCAGAGATGCTCAGAATTAGTCCAAAATGACAAAAAATACACCGAACCCACAGACATTGCCAACATCCTAGCTGACAGGTTCAGCGCAAACTCCCCCACCACCAAAAGGGCAAATATCTATCCCAGCAGAGTGCTGCCCCTGACATCTCAGATGCTCAGGTAAGAGCTGCCCTCTCCAAAGCAAAAACACAGCATCAATGGGACCAGACGGTGTCCCGGGCTACGTCCTACATGAACTCCAAGAAGAGCTAAACCCAAACATAAAACTACTGTTCAATCTCAGCCTTACTACAGGATATGTACCCAAAGAGTGGCGTACAGCAACAATGGTCCCTCTCCACAAAGGTGGTGCCTCAACGGATCCTGGAAACTATCGCCCCATAAGCCTGACTAGCTTGGTCTGCAAAGCTATGGAAAGGATCATCATGGACCTCATAAGTAAAGATATTGGGGACCTACAGACACTGGATCCTACCCAGTTCGGCTTTAAGGGCAGATCCTGCCTCTTAAACCTGGTTGATTTCTTTGAAACAGTCACCAAGGCCATTGACGACGGGAAGGTGGTCCACACAGCTTACCTGGATGTCACAAAAGCCTTCGATACAATACCCCACTCGGGCATTATAGATAAGCTCACCAACTTAAATATAAACCCCTATGTCACTAGATGGGTTGCAAACTGGCTCAAGGACAGAACCCACATGGTTAGAATTGCTGGAGCCATGTCAGACTCCAAACCAGTTACAAGTGGCGTCCCACAAGGCTCAGTCCTGGGACCTCTCTTGTTCGGTATATATTTCTCGGAGGTACAGGCCAACACAGGAGGACTGTGGCTGACCATGTTTGCAGATGACTGCAAACTGGGCGCCATAATCGACTCTCCAGCCGACACAAGCATCTTCCAAAAGGGCCTCAAAGAAACAGACAACTGGTGCCAGAGCCATGGCCTCAAGCTAAACGCCAAAAAGTGTATAGTCATCCCCTTTGGCAAAAACAAAGTGCCCACAAATTACCACATAGGTGGTAATCCATTAAGTACAGAAGAAGTAATTAGGGACCTGGGGACCCAAGTTGATAGCAATCTCTCATTTGACAACCACGTGGCCAAAGTGGTTAGAAAAACATTTTATATAGCCCACCTAATCATGAAGGGATTCACATCTAGATCAGGGGAGGTCATCGTGCCTCTTTACTCATCCCTCATCAGGCCCATAATTGAGTACAATGCCCCTTTTGGGATGTACCTTACCAGACACCTGCAGCAACTGGAAAGACCCCAAAAGTACCTCACCAAGAGGATCAAGGGCTCAAACAGATGCCATATGCTGCCCGGTTAAAGAAACTCCAGCTCTACTCAGTGGCATACCGCCTGCTCAGAGGCAATCTGTGCCTGACGTATAAAGCCATGTCCAACCCGGAATTAATGGACATGCTGCACCTCAGAAAATCCAAATCCCATCGAGCTACGCACTCGAGAGACTTGAACCTCAGCACTGAAATAAATAGGACATGCTGGAGGGACAGATTCATAACCCAGAGGCTCTCTTCACTCTGGAATAAAATCCCAGTCCAGGTTAGGCAGAGTCCCTCATTGACTCTCTTCAAGAGGAATCTTGATGAGTGGATGGGAGATCGTAGGTTTACCCTGGGTATCACTTCTGTGTCACTGTTAGAGGCACAGTATACTAACCTCGAAAAAGGGCATAGCAAAATTAATTTAAAATGGGTGGCGAAAGCCAAACACACTCTGGCTAGGCTTATAAATGCCCTAGGGCAGATAGCCTAGCCTAGTATGAACCTATGAACTTATTGGGGGGGAGCAAGGGAGAATTCCCAATTATCTTGACCAAGTTTCCCTAGTGAATAGGAATACCACCACAGGTCTTTCCTGAAAAGAGGCCGTTGGTCTAGTGGGACTTACCCAGTCAGCAAAGTGTAAATAAATAGAATAGTTGCTCTAGCTCTACTTTATTAGTGTTTAAAATGTGGCAATGTTTATTTATTTATTTTCTGTGTTAGCAGAGCAAACCCACTAGACACCAGTACTTAGGAGTAACGTGGGGTCACTCTTTGGTTAACTAACTTTGTAACAGAGACATGTAGAGAGCAAGGGACTCAAACCCAGGACTACAGGATAAAACATAAAAGTCGAAGCCTTAAGCATGGCATTGAATGATTGCAGAGTTTAATTAGTGTGGATTATTGTAGGTGTCCATTTTGGGGGAAGGTAATCTATGTATACCTGCTAAATTTGCATCCGAAAGATCAGTGCTATAGAAAGTCATACCATGATGTGTAATAGCCACATGCAGACATTAGTATGCAGCCATATTTTTCAGCAATTGAATATCCCCTAGGCTATCTGATAGTCTTTTGGGCATCCCAGCTGTAAATGAGAGCACACCCTTACTCAGTTTTTGCTACCTAAACTAAGTGGTTACTTTGCTTAACATTGTCAGTCTCTTCTGACCGGCTTATTCAGCAGTTTATAGTATATTCGTTACATAATGCTTTCTACAAGAAAATATGCAAGATATTTGGTATGCTGAATCTGGCAAATGACATTCCTTGAAAAAGTCACCAGCAGGTGTTGTGCTGTTGATGGCCCTCAAATCCCTTCAAAGACTGTCTACATGCAGTGTTTTTTTTTTTTTTTTTTTTTTTTTTAAGGAGAAGATCATGAGACAAAATTTTGTATTCATAGTACTTGAGTTGTGTTCATAGTCATCGTAGACTGTTGGTATGGTCACATTTCTGGACTTTTTTATTCTTGAATTCAGTCAGTTTCAAGCCAGTTTTGGACATGAGATAAAAACTAAGCCTGGAATGGATGAAGAGTTGCTGCAGTATTACTGTAGCTGTCGAAGCTTATTCGTTGTGGATTCATCAAGGTGTTCTTATGGCACAGACTTATTCATGCAAGAGTTTTTCTTCTAAAGATGTATGCTTTACCTTACTATTGTAACTCAGTGTAATCGGGGTTATTGTTTCTTGCCCAGAGCCTTAAAGGTTTTCAAGTCCTTCATAAGAGGAAACTCTTTCCAGTTATTCCACAATTCTAATGCTAATATTGCTATAAACACATCATTTGTCCTGGCAGCAATTTATCTTAAATTTTAGGTTGGACTTCACAAATAAAGGTAATGTGTTACTGTTTGCAGTACTTGTTTTGTTAACGTTCTCTGTAACATCTCAGTGCTGTAATCTGCAAGCGATTTATTCCTGTATGATCAAATATTTGAATACTTGCTTGCTGTCTCCCAAGTTCAAGAAAAAAAAAATCGGAGACTAGAAAGCATCAGGGAAACAATTACAGCCAATTATCATGGACCTACCATAACTTGGACCTTGATTTTGTTGTATCCAGTTGTTACATTCTGTTTTAAATATTCAGCAAATAATTTGTTTTTATTCTTATTTTATTAGTGCAAATTTTCTTTATGTATTTTGATTACCTGCTAGACCAGTTGCTTGTTTTTGTTATGCATTGAAAATCGGTCAGGGAATCAACATTTAGAGAACATAAATAGTACTTCATTACGTCAGACATTGCAGTAAAGAAAAAAGGGAAACTTTCTACAGAATCAAAGAAAGTTTAGTAGATGGAACCCTTGAGTCTTTACAAGAGCAAGCCACTAAGGGCCACTTGAATTTCTGAGCTGTCAGTTTTCGTTATGGCCCCTCCCTTTTCAGAGGCTAGATATAAGATGTATCCGCCCTTTTCAAGAGGTGAAGCTGCTTGTTATTCCCTTTAGGTGTCTGTAATCCATGTTTTTAACAGAGTCTCCTGTGGAAAAGGAAACTGCTTTTACACAGACTGTTTCATTGAAATATAGTAAACTTTCAAAGGCCATAGAAAAAGCTTTCAGATTGTTTTTCTTTTTTTAAGGTCCATTCATGGACATCAGTCAGCAAATATATGTGTCTGGTGTTGTGGCTCTGGGTACCATTTTTACTTTGCTGGCTTCCTTCTCCTCATTCATACATGGCTTTTGAATGAAGCTTAAAGTCATGCAAAACACCAGACAAGTATTCTAGGCCCTCCTGTTCAGAGGTACATTAGGAACTTTCTGTTAATGAATTGACCCTTTTTCATTAAAAATTAAACAAAAAAAAAAATCAGCAGGTCTATATAAAAATGACATCTTGAAAATAAGCAGCAGGCATAGAGAAACGAAGGTCTGTAGGTACAGCAACAACAGTGTTCCTCCTACATGACAAGCCTGTTACCATTCCACAATCATTATTTTGTCCCTCTTCTACCTTATGCAATTTATTTATTTCATGTAGTTAATCACGTAGTTCCAATTCTAAAGACATGCTTCTGGAGCATTTCTCCCCGGGCCTCTGCTGAAAACAGGATCTGTGGAACCTAGTCGGACATTCCCGGTCAACAAATGTTAAATAAATAAATAAATAAAATAATAAATGATCTGAGCCAAGACTGCAGTACCATTATACACAGAGGGCAAATAGTATGTACTGTGTTTTCATTCTGAATGGAATCCATGTTAGGTCATACAAGAAACTGTTCTTGCAATCTGTGGGTGGGCAATTTATATAGGGTAATCTTAGCAGAGTCTAAGAGGTATGTAAAGTAAGAATATATACAAGATATAGCAGTCTGTCTACAAAAGAAACATAAAACCGCATGTACAGCTTATAGAGTTTTAGTAGAATAGTGTAGTATTGAAACTGCTATTTGATGGTCAGTTGGATATTATTTAGTAAGATACACTGTCTAGCCATTATTTTGGAAGATGTATCAGTATTCTTCTTGTAGCTGTTCAAGAAGATGTTCCATGACAGCAGAATACTCCTTAAACCTCCTAATGTACTATGGAAGTGCAGTCTTTGTGCTGTTAGACAGCAGTGGAGTGTTGAGGTAAGAGAGGGACAGTGCCTGTTCTGTAATAGTTTGAAGCTTAGGAAATGTATTTGATGGGTGTGTCCTTAGGTGTCATTGGAAGCCAGTGTACCCTTTTAGGGATATCTAATAATGTTATCTTTGAATGGATAAAGAGATGATGCAACAGACTTTCTTGGCTACAGTTTATAAGACATTTTTGTTTTCGGCAAAGATTAATGTGCCATGACTTATAAACAGTATTCTGCTTTAGACATTAGTATCGGTACCTCATTGACTGCCCTTGCTTCTGGGGGACAGGAGAATGACATATTTGTCAACACTAAGTTTTTGTGGATCTGAGATGTGATGATCTGCGTATACTGAGTGAATGTAAGTTTGTCAAAAAGTGCATTCATGTACTTTCGATGGGTCACTGCGTGGATAGGAGAGCCTAGTATGTCTTTAATTGCAATGCTGTGGTTTACAGCAAGCCCATGGTGAGTGACAAATGGCATTGTAGCTGACTTGTCAAAGTTAATAACTACGTCTCCCATTTTAAACTATTTCCAGGCAAGAGTTAAGTTATTTTGCATTTTTTCCCTTAGTCTGGTTGGGGGGGGGTCAGAGCTGAGGGTAGTAATAGCGTAGAGGGTGCATTTAATAAAGATGTGATAATAGGGTGGGTTATTAATGAATATAGAAAGAAGTAAAGGTCCCAGGACAGACCTTTGTGGAGCACACTACTAGAGGGTGTACTTTTGTGTATGACAGTGAATATTCAACCAGTGAAGTATGATTAGAACCATTAAATTGCTGAGTCACAAGAACCATATTTTTGAACTGTGTTAGCAGAAGAGGGTGGTTAAAGGATTCAACAGCAGTTTTAAGGCCAATGCATAAGGGTTTATGTAAATTGACCTTTCCCATAGATTCGTAGACATGGCTGGTAACTTAGTAGATTGCTGTTAATTTGTTGCATTATTGTCTGAAACCATGCTGTTTGCTAGAGAGCTGAGCTGAGATCATGTTTTAAAATATGGTATAATTTTGATTGTAAAGTAATTTTTTTTCTAGTACTTTTGTGAGAGGCATAGTTTGGCTATAGACCTGTAATCAAAGATCTTAGGAGTACGGTAGTATGACAGAATGTTTCCAGCAATGTAGAATAATTGTAATTGCAAATCTCCTCTTTACCATTTTTGTATGGGTTCTGAGAAACGCATCAATGTTAGTCAATGTGACCACATCATCTTGTGCCAGTATATGTATAGAGGAGGAGGAGAGATGTGAAGGTATACTGAAATAGTTATGTAGAGGTGTGTGCGTGTGTATGTATGTATATATATATATATATATATATATATATATATGTATATGTATATGTGTATATATATATATATATATATATATATATATGTTTTAGCAGTTAAGAGGGCAGATAGCTGAAAGAATGCCAGAGTAAAGTGACTGAATTTTGAAGCTTTTAGTGTTATACCCATCTCTTCCAAAGCTTCAAGAACCTGTGAGGAGCAAATGGTCTAAAATAGTGTTGACATGTCTGTAATGTTCATTAGGCATGATAGTGAGAAGTGTTAAAGTGATTAAATTGCTGATTTGTGGACTTGGATGGTGAAGCGATACGTTGTTTGATGAAATTTAAAAAAATCTTTGATTAGCTCATCTTTGGTATTACTAGAGTTTTCCAAGTTATTGGTTAGGGTTTTCATTGAGTTCCAGAATTGCTTAGATTCTACTTGTAGAACTATACATCTAGTTCTAATATAGGTTACTTTAGAGGCCTTGATGGTGATATGTGAGTTTGCATTTAGCATGTGGAAGGGTATTTATTTTCATTTTTTAGTATTAAGAGTTCTGTTTTCTACTTGTCAATAGCAGATTTAGACATGGGCGCAGGGCCGCGCACTACCCCCTTTTTAAAGCAGTCATAACTCTGTATTAAAGCATTGCACTGTTGTTTTTTTGAAACCAGAAAAATGTACCGCCAAAATGGTAAATTTTTCTGTTTCAACTTACCAACTTTCTTCTTTCTGTGAGAATATGCATCGGAGATGCGATGGGAGGTTGCAGTCAGGTGATGTATACCACGATCCTGAATTGCTCCTCCAACTACATCTCTATTGTAGTTGAGTGAAGGTGCATTTGGGTGATAGGTCATAATGAACATTTTCTTAACACCTCGTAGTACAGAGTTGATCAACATCCTGTTTCAGAAGTTCTGCAAATTATGACATAAGAAATGGAAAAGTAGTGATATTTTTAAGCATGTCTATCTCAGAAAGTTTAGTTTTTTTTTTGTTTTTTTTTTTTTGTTTTGTTTTTCTAAGATGATTTCATTTCTGAATGTCCAACTGGTCACACTGGGTGACTCGGTACCACTATGAGAAAACAGTGTTCCTTGCATTAGTTTTTGATTTTAACTCATGAAAGACAGCACACAGAGGGATGCATGCACAGATATGGATTTTGTGCATCTTTACCAACATGTTCTACTTTAACTTAAAGGGAGAATGTCAAAGTTTCAGCCTACAGAAAACATTATTATTTAATTTTAAAAATTTATCGCATAAGCCCTAAAAATACCATGCATGTCTTATCTTTCCACTTTTTTTTATAACATTCTTGTATTTTATCAGTTTAGCTCTGCAGAGTCCCACTCTCGCTTTATTCTACACAGTAACACCTACCAAGCTCACATCATCCCTTTTCCCCACCCCACTCCCTTACTATTTAAAATAAACTCCTTTGACCTTTCAAGGGAATGTTTTGGTTCCCATGGGAAAGCAATACACCTTTGTATTGTTCCAACCAGTCACTGAAAATCATTCCTAATGCATTCAGAACTTGTGCTGTACCATGTGGAATACTTATTTTTCAGATGTAAACAATTAATGTGTAGTAGCAGTTTTGGTTGTAGCAACGGCATTGTTTGCATCAGGTATTAAATCTGTCTGGTATTGTCTTCTTTTTTTTTTTCCTTTTATAACATAAATTGCAGTGGAAGTTGCAATTGCTGATGTGATTTAATCTTATTAGTCTCGTCTGTACTGTACACAATCAGCAAACGGGAACTGCCATTTCTTTTAAGTTTTGGTAAAATAAATTATTTACACCTTCTTAACGTTTAAAGTAAACTGCACAGGAACCACTGTTTCTAGCTTTTTTAAGTTTAAAGTAGCTGTAGCTCCTGATTGTCGATCATACTGTGTGTAACATTATCAGAAGTTAGAAATGCACTTCAAAGTGATTGGCATATGGGAACTGCTAGTTTTTAGCTTTTTTTTTTTTAAACTTTTAAAGTAACTGTAGTTCCTGGTTGTCGATCACACTGCATGTAATATTATAATATTATCAGGAGTTCATCAGATTTTGCTTAGCTCAGCTTAAAATATTACTAACCGATCAAAAGATGAAGCAAAGACATTGCATGGTTAAATCCACCCAGTGACCTCCTTGTCTCATTTTAGTCAGTTTAAAGTAAACTTAAAAGAAAGTGCCAGTTTCCGTGTGCCGATCATACTGTTGTGCATTTACAACTCCTAATATTACATGCAGTGTGATCGACAACCAGGAACTTTCTGCATCCTACTTTCATGGGACTGACTGCCCCACTGTCATCTGTACTGCCATAGCAACTAGATGCTAATGGTGTTATCTTAGCACAACTAAATTCTAATTGTATTATCTGTCATTGAAAGCCCTAGTCTGGCAGCTGATTGAACCAGAAAAAAATGCTTTTATAGTAGGTGAATCTCTGTGATGATCTTCAGTGCAGTGTTAATCAGCTTTTAAATTTGGCATCAACTGTTTAGAGTTTGTCAGAATTAGTGTGATCTGACATTCATGGCACTGATTAGGAGTAGTTGCTTATTTCTGTTTTTGTAATGAAAGGTCTTTGAGCTGTATGAAGGGATGCTTGCTGTAATGAAAGTTATAGCCTGAGCAGCTTGGGGACCTCGGAATGCAAAGTTGTAGTGTACAGTGTCTATTTTTGGTATGGTGCCCATTTTGAGTCATAGAACAGGAATGGCATGCTTTTGATTTATGGTTCCTGGCTCAAAATTGGCAAATTATCAAGGATATGGATGTACTGGGTGACTGAAGAGACATGGCAGAAGACTCTTCTGCATATGCAGATCATCTCTGTCCTGGTGGAATATTCTTGTTGAAATTGAGAATATGAATATATGCCAGCATGACTTCATCATTAATCAGAGATGTATGGAGATTGTGTTACATACTTGATAGGGCAAAAGTGCAGCTGGAGGGACTGTAGGTGGGCAAAGACAGCACCAATCAGGGAAGTACACAACTCATTATGGAAACCAAAATGCACAATATAGTATAGGTACAGGTGTGAAAAGCACTGCATGATGCTGGGTAAAAAGGATGAATAGAGTGGAAAAGAAAACAAAAGACAGGACTAGCAAGAAATGATTAAGGGATATGTTGTCTCTTGCCTGGAGTTTAAGCACAGTTACAGGGGGGTTCAAGTATTGATGGAATAACAAAGACTTGGCTGTGGTGACAAAAGCTGAAGAAAGGTGGTGCTTTAATGAAGGTCCCAGAATATTGTTTCAAGCAGGATTGAAAGAGCAAGACAGTGATAAGGGTAGCAGTCTAGATTTAATAAATCCTAGTAATGCCAACAGTAGTTTGCATAGTATCAGTATATTGATGTCCCTGTGCATCTAATATTGCCTGCTCATGTTTGCATTATTAATTGCAAAACCTTGTTACATGTAGTTGTTCAACTTTAAGGCTTATCTGATGGGAAACACAACTGTAATGGTGCTTGATCTCTGGCTATTGCAGATGAAGGAGATATTAAATGTTCTTTTTTGGCTACTGTTGGCAGGTAAACTTACAGCAATGTCTTACTCTGGCTGTGTGTAACATCCTGGATGCCTTTCCATGCTGAGTTCCCTTCACCCATTGCCAGGTTGATGTTGCCTTACCTCAGACATCTTCACATTCCTGGTTTATATGTGCACCCCCGCCCTGGTCCCAGATGCAGTAGGTTACCCCGGTAATTGTTATTGCTGAAAGGAATAGATAAGTTGGCAGTAAGCATAGAAGCAAATGTATTCAAAAATTCTTAAAGTGATTTGAATGATTGCATTTTTGTAAGAATGCAGAGGTTAGAAACTGAAGAAGCACGTGTGAATAAGCAGAAAGAGGAATAGTACTTGCAGTGATAGACAGTATGCATGGTTCTTTTTATCCTGACGGAATCCAGCTTTCTAGTTATCTGTGCCTACATAGATGGTTCTGGATTATTCCTCTTCTTACTCAAAGCTTAGTCTTCTTACCATTATTTAATTGGTGCACAGAGAAACAGAACCCTTAAGAAATTACTCCATGGGTGCTCTCTGTTACCCACATCCTCCCACACCAATGCCAGAACTCCCCTGATCACTCCATCCTGGCACCCATCACCAGCAAACGCACCCTATGTGGGCAAAGTAATTTTTCTATATATTTTTTTTTTTTTACACTTTTCTCTTTCCTGCTTTCAAAACATCCCATCTGAGCAAGACTGTACTGTAATAACTGAGGGAGAAATAATTAAATTATGTCAGAGGCCAGGTTCTAAATGTTCTGCGAGCCCTTTCTTTTAATCCACTGATGGAATGAAACAAAATCATGAGTAAGGAAAGAAATTTAGTCTTTCTTTCTTTTTTTATTTTGAAAGAAATTTAGTCTTATTGTTTTCTTTCAAGGAAGAAATAAGTTCTATATACGGCTTAATGTTCAAAGCTGAAGAAAATGTGATAGTTCTAAATAAACTTAGAAAAATGTTGGTGACAGACTAATCATATATGGGAATAGTGCTTGTCTCCCTATCCCCCGAGAAGATAGCCCCCTTCTGTAAACCATTCTGGTATTAAGATTGAGATGAAAGTAAAATGGCACTACTGTATAATTGTGCAGTACTACATTTGTTACAATATTTCTCTGTTGTACTGATTATTATGTGATTCTTTTATCCTACAGATGTATATGAATTGTGTGTCTGGGATTATCTGAATTTTGTCAGTTTCAGTTGCAAAAAATGCACAAAGTTCTTCAGCACTTCGTCACCCAGAACAGTACCAGACCAGTTAAGGAATCAGCAGTTCTGTTGACTATTACATATTAAAATAATTTATTTAATTCTGCTTTCGTCCTAATACAACTTGGATTTCATCAGAACTTTTGTATTAAAACTGCTGATTATGCAACTAGTCCATTGCTGCTCTGCATGATTGAAAGTGCCAAGAAGTTTGTGTTTTTTTTTCTGTTTTCTATACTGAAGTGATGAGCTCCTTTTTGACTGGTCAGTTCTGGTTACAGTAAAATAAACAAGCAAGTTACCTAACATATTATTAAAACTCCCCTAATATCACTAGGGAACAGGCCCTTAATGCTCTTTCTAAGGCCAAGAACACTGCATCAAAGGGCCCAGACAATATCCCAGGATGCTTTCTAAATGGCCAGCTGTAATTGCTATTTAACTATCACCTCCAAACAGGCTTTGGTCATCCCTCTGCACAAAGATGGCCATCTATAGACCATGGAAACTACAGACCCGTAAGTCTCACTAGTCTCATATGCAAAGCTGTCAAAGGAAAAATAACTTCAAAATGATCAACACATGGCAGGTTCAGGTTAAGGCACTTTAATCTTTCAGCAAGGAGACAAAAACGTGCTAATACAGAGTTTGTCTAAAGGAAGTGAAACTATTTTTATACATTTCTTACAGGGTATTGCCTACTAAGCTGACGTAATAAATCACAAGTTCTTTCAATATTATTTCACAGCAGCTGTTTGTCCATGATTTTCTACTGGCATATCAAGTTTACAAAAAAACTTCTAAGAAAAACAACGTGGCCTTGATGACCACCGGTCTGATGCAACGTCTCACTATGCAATGTTACCATTCAAGGTACTATGGCTAATTCGAGCACAAAGCAAGTACAGATTACAGTTCATTTCTTCAAGCAGTCTTTGTTTGATGTATCTCTTCTTTTCCACAGCTGTGCATGTTCTCATAACACGAACAGGGCTGATTGTTCATATTCAATCACATTATAGAAAACAGTATTCTTCTATTCATTCACTATTCATTCATTTTCCTGACCTAGCAGATAATCACCTGCTTCTCAGTACATTTCCAAAAGGCATAAACATGAATTTTGCTGTGCTAGCAAATACTAGGTCAGAAAGCATCTTGCAATTTCAGAAAGCATACTGCAGTTTGAAAAAGCATCTTATAATTTCATGCAGAATTAAGCTGTACATAAAATAGAATGAAATGTGTTAACCCTTTTAGCTTCTAATAAGCACTAAACATATACAATAATACATATTTTTGTAACATTTCCCCCCTGTTAATACTTTTTATTCTATTTTCAAAAGCATAAACAATTGCTTCTTCTCCTAACCTCTTTCTGTTCAGAATTTGTAGTTGAGAATCATTCAGTTTAAACTTATGAAAGTGTTTCACTCTTCAACAGTTCTTCAATTTCAGTACTTTGATATAAAGTCTCAGAAACTGACATGTCTATAAAATCTTTGATCAATCTTTTCATGCAGGGAATACCACAACAAACACACACTCCTAATAGGAGTAATCCCACACAAATGGCAATCAGGACGTTTATTAGGATGCTACCCCACCCCCAAATAAATTCTGGAAAAAGTCCATCAGTGGGTTTGGGCCTGGTTTGGTCATGGCCGACACTTGCTGAATCACCTCAAGATGGTCGTTTATCTCATGCTGGTTGTCAGGAATATACGAACAGCACTCCTCTTTTATTAAAGCACATGTACCACCTTTCGCCGCTAGGGTGTAGTCAAGAGCCATGCGGTTTTGAAGCACCACAGTTCTCATAGTGTTCAGTTCATCAGTCATTAATTCAAGAGCAGAAAAAGTTGCATTACTCATTACTTGGAGAAGTTTGGACAGTTTTCTCAGCTCCCAAATCGATTTCACTGCGCCATGTGCAGGGGCTGTACCTGCCCACGATATAATGGTGTCACTCAAGTCCATGTGTGTCAGTTTATCTTTGTTTTTCATGGAATTATGGTTTCTCCAGCCTGCTTTGATTCGTCCCACTGGATTTTCAGGCCTTCTGATCGGATTTCCATTTTTCTTGTTGATCTCTCTGACATTTCGAATTTTTCCCTGAGGTAAGACTGCGGTGTGTTGTATGGCCGGAACCAGGTAACCCAAAAAACAACTGCTGGACCAGTTCTCAGGTAACCATTTGTATGCCTTTTTCCCCACAAACAAAATAACAATTCTCTACTTTAGTATTAATATACACTTGCCCTGCATGAAACATTTTCTTATCAATAATAGATAGTTGTTTTAAAAGAACAGGATTACGTTGTATCTCATCAATAGTCTTATGGATCGACTCAAGATATGAGTCATAGTTTGCATCACAGATATAACCTGCATTATTGGCTTTGGTATAACATTTGTAAGGAACAGTCACATTACAATTACTCCAACCTACCTTAACAGTATCATTTTTGTAAAAACATACAATTCCCTTTTGTGTAACAGGCAGGTACAATGCTATTTTGTCTTGTGATTTTACAGTTGTAGTATCAAAAAGCAAATTTTCCCAGGTCTCATTGACCCATAGGGGGACAGCAGTCATTAATAATCCCCCGTATGCTGTTGGTATAGCTGTGCAGATCCAGCAATTCGAAACATTAAAAGTTTCAGCATATACATATTTAATTGCTTGATAAGTGTTAAAGTTCAGATGCCAGTCTATGAATGATTCACGTTTATTCAGTTCAGCTCGTGTGGCTGGAAAAAGGAAAGGCCACAACAAAAAGATTAATGTTATCAGTATGGCCAACAGAATGATCATGCAGTACTTCTGAGGTTGTTCAGTATTTCTATTTCCTCCGTATCTGGTAATTTTGTTCTTGTGTAACAGTAACAAGTTTTTTGTCCAGTTCAAAGTTTTTAACTAATTTACAGTGTGTCAGATGAATCCAAGATGCTCGCTCTGCAATCTTGACTGCAGTGGGTGTTGACAGTAGCACTTGGTACGGCCCTTCCCACTTCGGTGTGGTCCAATTTCTTTTCTTAATAACCTTCACCCAGACCCACATGCCTGGGACTACTGCTGCTTCCGATGGTCTGGTTTGTTCTTTATCTGAAACAGAATTTAACTGCAAAAGTTGTTTATTACTTAAAAGTCGTCTCGTATATTCTGCAAGTGAACTGTCAGCCTCCTGGTCTGCAGGCATGAGAGGTTTCCACTGAGGTATATAATATGCCCCCCCAAACAGCATTTCAAAAGGAATTAACCCCTTTGCATTTGGAACAGTTCTCTCATGCGCAACAGTGCCAGAGGCAGGCAGTGCACCCAGTTCTTCTGTGTCTCACTAATCAATTTCCTAAGTCTGTTTTTCAAAACCCCATTATGCCTCTCTACTAATCCTGCGGATTGGGGGTGGTATGTACAATGGTTCTTTAAGGAAATTCCGAAATATCGGCTCAACTGTTGTATGGTTTGATTTACAAAGTGTGTGCCATTGTCACTGTAGATCTTCTCCAGTATGCCAAATCTAGGAATAATTTCTTTAACAAGCACTTTTGCAACAGTAGCTGCATCTGGATTTTTGGTCGGAAAAGCTTCCACCCATTTGGAAAACATATCTATAATGACAAGACAATATTTCTTATTTTCACATTTGTTTAGTTCTATGAAATCCATACAGATAGTATGGAACGGGTATGGTGGTGTTGGAAAACTCCCTTGCTTAGGCTTCATTGCCCCTTGTGCATGATGCCTGTTACAAATATGGCATGCTGCACAAAATTTTTTTGTGTAGTTTGTAAATCCATATGCAGTGAACACTCTGTTCACTAACTGTACCATCCCCCCTGTTGAGACATGGTACTGCCCATGGCTCAACAAAGCTGCATATCTAAACAAGTTAGACGGCAAAATTGGTTTTCCTTCTTTGGAGATGTACAGCCCTTTCTCAAGAATTGCTCCTCGTTTTATCCATTTCTGTTTTTCTACATTTGTAGTAAGTGTCTGCATTGTTTTTAACATTTCTAAATCTAAAATCTCAGAAGGTTGTAATTCCTCACTTAAAAGAAATACTTCTGAAGCTGCCTGCTTTGCAGCTGTATCAGCTCTCGCATTACCTTTTGAAATCCTATCCTGTTGCTTGGTATGAGCTACACATTTACAAATAGCTACTTTCTGAGGTAACTGAATAGATTCTAACAAAGCTAAAATAAATTGCACATGATTAATCGGTTTACCAGTAGATGTTATCATTCCTCTATTTTTCCACTGTTGTGCAAAAACATGTACAGTAGAAAAAGCGTACTGGCTGTCAGTAAAAATGTTCACACATTTACCCTTTGCCAAGGTACATGCCCTTGTCAAAGCAATCAATTCTGCTGCTTGTGCAGATATGTTGTGTGGTAAAGACTTCGCTTCTAAAATCTCAGTATCAGAAACTACTGCATACCCCACTAGATTCTGTCCTGTAGGACCCCTTCTGCATGAGCCGTCCACGTGATATGTCACCTCAGCATCATCCAAGGGAACATCCGTTAGATCTTTTCTAGGCAGTGTCTTTTGCTCAATCTCCTGCAGGCAGCTGTGTGGTGTGCCATCCGCAGGGGTCGGGAGCAAGGAAGACGGGTTTAAAGTTGTACATCGTTCAATTGTCATATGAGGTTGGCTCAAGAGTATAGTCATACAGGAAAGATGTCTAGCAGGAGAAAGATATGCTACTTTTTCTTGTAGTAAAATAATTGCGACTGCATGAGGCACTCTCAATGTGAGAGGGTGGAATAACACTACTGAGGCCGAAGCCTGTACTGCCATTGCAGCTGCAACTACTGCTTGTACACAGTGGGGCAGGGATCGCACCACTGGGTCCAGCTGTGATGAATAATAAGCTATGAGGCGTTAATTATCCCCATGTTGCTGTGTTAACACTGATGCCATGTAACCTTGCTTACAATCTACAGTTTGGAAAAAACGTTTGATAGTTTGGTAATCCTAAAACTAATGAGGACGCTATCGGTTATTTCAGTTTGCAGAAAGCTGATTCTGCTTCTGGTGTCCATTGCAATAAATCTTGTGCTGCCATAGGCTTCTTGTATATTAAGTTGGTCAATGGAGCAGACTCCAAGGCATAGTTTGGAATCCAACTCCGACAGAAATTAGTCGTGCCCAGGAAGGACATCATTTCCTTCTTGGTAGTCTGTTTGGGTGCTTATAAAATTGTTATTTTCCTATCTTCATCTAATGTTCTGCCTTCTTTGGATATTACATATCCCAGGTATTTAACCTGCTTTCTCCAAAGCTGCAGTTTGTTTTTGTTTACTTTATATCCTTGAATGGCTAGAAATTGTAGTAATGCTGTTGTATCTTCTCTGCATACTTGCTGGGTGGGGGCTCCCAGCAGGATGTCGTCTACATAAAGTAAAATTTGGCTGCCTCTTGGTGGGCTAAATCCTGCCAAGTTGGTTGCCATCTCCTGTGCAAATATTGTTGGGCTTTCAAAATACCCCTGTGGTAGTCGCGTGTATGTATACCTTTCCCCCTGAAATGTGAATGCAAACCAATGTTGGCTGTCAGGGTGTATCGGTATCGAAAATAATGCATTGCTAATATCTACCACAGAAAAATACTTCTGTTGAGGCTTCAAATCATTCAATAGGGTGTGTGGATCTGGCACCTGGACCTGGATCTAGGTATTTTACTGCGTCATTTACAGCTTGTAAGTCTTGGACCATACGCCATTCTCCATTTGCTTTCCTGACAGGAAATAAGGGTGTGTTACATGGTGAATTGGGAGATTCTACCAGTACTCCTTCCTTAAGTAAAGCTGCTATTATAGGTTTGATTCCTATTTCTGCATCCTTTCTTAAGGGATACTGTCTCCTTTGAGGTCTAAATACTGATTTTGGCGTAATAGTGACTGGTCCTACTGTACGAATTAGTCCTACATCTGATTTCCCTGTTGACCAGAGAGTTTCTGGTATGCTCCGTAAAGCTTTTTCTTCCTCTTCTAGTAAGAGTGCTAATCAGCTGTCCTCGCTAGACTGCAAGGGTACAGCTGGGTGTGTCTGCGTTATCCAATTTAACTTATGCTTTTGTACTCCCTGTTCTGACAATTCTAACTCTGTTTGTTTTTCCCACTTTGTGACTTTTTCTCCAAGATCTGCCCATTTCACATTCTTGTCTTTAGTTAAACTAACATGTGGTAATCGATTAGATTTATAAAGTGCAAAGAATTCCTGGGGCAATGAACAGCTAACTACACTGTTCCCTCCTGTGTCCCAGTACAGATTACGTAATACTAATCTGTTTGCATGGTTGTTAAACAGTTCTTGCTCATATTCCTTATCAGGTCCTGGTGTGGTACAATAATACAGAGTACAGTGCAACAAATGCTGTTTATCAGTGTCAAGGGAGGGGGACTTACTGATGGCTACGTTCATCAGTTTTTCGGTTACTGCCCTTGGACCAGTCGTAACTAAGTCCTGGCTGTACCAAAAAATGTTTCACCCTCCAGTCACACCACAAAAGTGTCCATTTGTCACTGTGCTTCCATACCCTGCATAGTCGGTACTACTGCTATGCCAAATATCTGCATAAGATCTCTGCCCAAAAGGTTCACTAGGCATTTTGCAGAAACAACAATTTTGCTTTTCTGGGTCATCCCTGAAACAGAGTCAGTTATTGCTATGTTATGGGAGAGTGGCCCCCGATACAGCTGTCCATTAGCTGCTTTCACTAATATGTAATCAAGTGATTCTGAATTTTCTGGTAGTTTGGAAGGATGTATCAGGGTTCGTGAAGCCCCTGAGTCACACAGGAATTTAACTTCCCTCCCCTCTACCAGAAGTGTAACTTCTGGTTTTGTGTCTGCTAAATAGAGCTCTAGGCTCAATAATGCCAAGTCCAAAATTTCACTTTCTTCACCATCGGTGATTTCTTGTACTTCCTCTATTTCTTCTATCACATTCTCTACTCCCTCTATTACATTTGCATTTGTCTTTTCTTGGTTATTCCCTTCTAGTGATTCGTGACTATCATATAGTCAGTCCTCATCCTCCTTATCTTCCATGGCTACCTTCTTGTTTTGCTTGCAATCCCTTGCTAAATGTCCCTTTTTTCCACATTTAAAACATTCACCCCTTTTCTTTCTCTCTTCAAACTCTTCTGATCGTTTATCAGATTGTTTGTTTCCCTGGGCATTTTTCTTGCCCTTTTTTCCAGACTGTACTACATAAACTTCTGCTCCATCTTCTACAGCAAATACTTGAGATTTCTTTTTCTTTTTACTGTTAAAATGCCTTTCGGCATGCCTAGCATATTCAAGTAGTGACTGTAATCTACTTGTACGATGGTCTACCATGTGCTTTGTAATAAAGCTGCTTATAGGCAAAATACTGCCTTTCAAAAATGCATTCTTTAATTGCTGCTCATATGGGGAATCATGTGTTTGATCTTCAGGTACCTGCATACCTGCAGTCTGCCCTAGGCTTCCATTTCTCAGAGAGTCAGTCTGTTAGACCTTTCACTCTGTTATCCAGTTCTGCATTACTATGTGGGAGTGGCTTATGTTCTGCGTCACAGGGATTCCAGTTGCCACTGATCATGTGCCAATCTGGACCTACGATCTGTCTGACTACTTTTTCTACTTCTTCTCCATTTAAATGATAACTTAACCTCATGCCGTGTAAGTCTTCTAAGAATTTTCTAAAATTAACTTTTGGATGGGGAATCCCCTCTGTGGCTTTCCGGATGTCTTCCGGTGTCCACGGTCTATATACTAGGAGAGTCTGGTCCTATCCTGCCTGTCCTGCCTGAGGATTTGGTACTTCTATGAGTGGACATATCTCTTCTTCACTCATAGCTTGTGAATTTTTGTTTATTTCATATAACTCAATATCTCCTCTTAAGTTACGTGTTCGAAACCTAGTCTCGATGGGATCTCTAACATACGGTCTTGGCTTTGCGGTAACAGCCGGGTATAGCGGAGGTGGACCAGCTTGTCCACTCGCTTCTTATTCTGGTGCAGGAAGTGGAGGGGGTGGAGGGGCTGATGCTATTACCAAATTATTGTCTTCTTTATCTAAAAACATAGCTTTTGAATTATTACTTTTTTGCTCCCTACGGTTTGCTTCCTCAATCCATCTGTGTGCCTGAGGAACACTCAATTGACGTTGCTTCTTTACCTGACCTTTTGCGTCAGCTTTAAGCTGTTTGACAAGTTTAATAAGCAAGGATTTATCTAATTTGCCATTAAATTCATATTTATTAACCCATTTTGTATAGTATCTAACATTGTCGGCACGCTGTAATTGCATATATTTTGCATCTTCGGTTAGCGGTGGGTCTTGGGAACTTTTTGTGCACTTATTACCCATATTGTTTTGATTGTTAAAAAATGTTACGTAACCCTTCTTATTCTCACGTAGTACCACGATTTTCTGTTTCACATTTTATCTAGAATAACTCTTACCTATTCTGTTTCCCTGATCTATGACAAGACTGCAATCTTTCTGTCCCTGACTTGTACAAAACAAATCTCCTGACAGATATTTCCAATCAAGTCCCTGATCTAAAACAGAAAAAAGGTAAATCTCCCATTACCTGAGCCTCCGTGATTGACCCACTCCTGGTTCGTACAGTAACCCGTCCTCCAGTCGCAGATCAGAAAAGTGGCTGGCCTCTTTTGAACGACAATTCAGTCGGAGGTCTTTCAAAGCAGAAGAACCGATGTGGTTTCTTCCCCGTACGGTTTCATGCCACCTGGCCCATCTGACCTGAGGCGAAGTGAGAGTTTCCGGTCCGGCGGACCAATCTGTCAAAGGAAAAATAACTTCAAAATGATCAACACACGGCAGGTTCAGGTTAAGGCACTTTAATCTTGCAGCAAGGAGACAAAAACGTGCTAATACAGAGTTTGTCTAACTAGAATCAGGAAGTGAAAGTATTTTTATACATTTCTTACAAGGTATTGCCTACTAAGCTGACGTAATAAATCACAAGTTCTTTCAATATTATTTCACAGCAGCTGTTTGTCCATGATTTTCTGCTGGCATATCAAGTTTACAAAAAAACTTCTAAGAAAAACAACGTGGCCTTGATGACCACCGGTCTGATACAACTTCTCACTATGCAATGTTACCATTCAAGGTACTATGGCTAATTCGAGCACAAAGCAAGTACAGATTACAGTTCATTTCTTCAAGCAGTCTTAGTCTGATGTATCTCTTCTTTTCTGCAGCTGTGCATGTTCTCATAACACGAACAGGGCTGATTGTTCATATTCAATCACATTATAGAAAACAGTATTGTTGTATTCATTCACTATTCATTCATTTTCCTGACCTAGCAGATAATCACCTGCTTCTCAGTACATTTCCAAAAGGCATAAACATGAATTTTGCTGTGCTAGCAAATACTAGGTCAGAGAGCATCTTGCAGTTTCAGAAAGCATACTGCAGTTTGAAAAAGCATCTTATAATTTCATACAGAATTAAGCTGTACATAAAATAGAATGAAATGTGTTAACTCTTTTAGCTTCTAATAAGCACTAAACATATACATTAATACATATTTTTTCTAACAAAAGCCATGGAAAGAATTATCTTAGAAATAATTGATAATGACATAGGAAACCTCCAGAAACTGGGCGTAAGCCAATTTGGTTTCAGCAGTGGCAGGTCATGCCTACTCAACCTGGTGGATTTATTTGAGAAGGTCATCAGAGCAAGGGATGAGGGCAAGATGGTTCACACTTCCTACCTTGACCTGGCCAAGGCATTTAACACAATACCTCACCTGGACATTGTTGACAAATTCATAAGGTTGAGTATAAACCATTATGTCATCAGAGGGATAACCAGCTGGCTCACAGAAAGGACCCAGGAAGTTAGAACTGGGGAGTCCACCTGTACAAAGAGGCCAGTCGCAAGCAGAAACCCTCAGGGATCAGTACTGGAACTGATCCTTTTTGAAATTTACTTCCCTTAAGTTAAGGTCAATGTCACAGGTCTCTGAATGACTAACTTTGCAGAAGATTGCAAACTAGGAGCAGTCAGAGGATCCCCCACCAACACAAATGTTCTCCAGGAAGGGCTGACACAGACAAATAACTGCTGTCAGAGCCATGAGCTAAAACTGTAAATGCCAGGAAATGCATAATAGTATCCTTTGGGAAGTCGTCCACCTCTGGTAACCATCATACTGGCAGCACACCCCTAAGAGTTGACCAAGTAGTCAGGGACTTGGGGAAACATATAGACAGTAATCCTGTAAATACCTGTAATAGTAAATGTCTGTTTCTACTACCACATCCACAGCAAACTTTTGTGAAACTGAATGTATATTGCTTTCTCTTCACACATGATGTTACAGCTTCCTAAGGTGATCTTTCCACAGCCACCAAATCTAGTGTCCCACTTTCTCACTCCCATCAGTTGACCAGACTGTGTGCTCCCCCCCCCCCCTTTTGCAGATTTGTGGATCTGCCACTGCTTGTGCCATGTCAGGTGTCTCTGCTTAAATACTTGTCTAATTTCTTTTGTTGTTTAGAAGTGTAAAGTTCCTCTGGGCCATATCTTTTTATAAATCAGAATTGGGAGTTCTGAGTTGGTTGCAGTAGATTATGGAATTAGCTGAGTGAAGTTAGTCTTTTGATGTCTTTTAAGATTAAGCTCCAGTTTATGGACCTCAGTTTATTTAAAATGTTACTTTCTTCCAATTCAGGGATGAATCTATTGTCTTTAGTATTGGCTGCATTCTATGGACTTTGCCGCCTCTTTGTAATAGGTTGCCAGTTCATGTAAAGCAGAGAACCTCTATGACACTGTTCAAAAGGAACCTGGATGAGTGGATGGGGCACAGTAAATTCTTACTGGAGATAGCGCCCAAAACCTTCCTGGATATGGGCAGTCATTACTAAATGCACTCCAGGGTATTGACTAGTGTATCAGAGGTGTATTATATTGGGATGAAACAGCTAGGCTTGAAATGACCTCCGGGTCGATAGCTTAGTAACCTCCTATGATCCTATGAATGAGCGGGTTGATAGAACTGGGCAGTGATAGTTTTGACAGTATTGTAGGGCTGTTGCCCATCTATATTTTGTGGGATGTTACGATTAAGTTAAGTAAGGAAAGTGAGTAAGATTGAGGATATATTTGAGTAGGCTGGCACCCTAATTGTATTAAGTTGCATTTAAACAAACTTGCGTGAGATGAGCCATTTGAGGTGTAGGTCCTCAAAAATACTAAGTTTTTACTGTAGTTGAACTATGAAAGGCATCTAGATGGTAGTTGAGTTGTTCTGACATAGCTATTGGGGGTATATTTAGCAGTATGAGACAAATCTTTAGTGGTCCATCAACTGTGAAATAAACTATTAACCAGTTTGTGTCAGAGTATGTGTTGGTTTTGTTGTGTTACAAAGAGTTGTGATGGTAGTCTTCATTAGGAGGAAATTACAGCAGTGCTTGTCATTTAGCTAAGGTTCAGAGATGCCTTTGATGGTTGTATTGTGTAATGGGACTTCTGCCTCAGTTTTCCACCAGTTGTTGTATATGCTGTTTGTTTCTGTGTGTGGTAACAATTCCATTACAGGTACCAGTATGTAGAGGAAGGTTATGATCATTGGCTGAGTGTTATGGATAGGATTTGGTTCAGTATAGTCAGGAGCAGCAGAGTATTGTGAGGATGATAGCACTGTTTTATGCACAAATTTCTATTGAGAAAGTGGAGTTACCTTGTTTTTAGTTGCTTGCTGTGTATGCATATGGCAATATTTATAAGTTCCTGATGCAGTGCCTGGATTGACAATGCGGTGTGAAGAATAGTTTTTAATGGAACTGGTGGTTTGGGTGGGAGTTTTGGTGAGGACAGGGTAGTAGTTTATAAGTTAGTCTGAGTAGTTGAAATGCCAAAGGGAAAATTTCTGTATTTTTAAAACTGTGTAATCCGGTAACCAGTAATAAGTGGGTAATGGCCAATGTGAAAGAGTTTTAGTATCACTCCAGTTTCAAGCCTCATGTCTTCTACAAAAAAAAAAAAAAAGTTGGTTTTGGCTAATCCTGTTAGTTCTGTTTATGGTAAATATTCTAGCACTGCACACACTTCCAGAATTATAAAAAGAGAGAAGGTTTTATTCAATTATTTTATTAGTTCCAAAGAAAAACAATTGAGTCTTTATAAAATCTCCAAAATCTGAATAAATTCATAAAAACAAGGGAAATTAAGATGATGTGCTGCAGTCTTTCTTAGCACTTGTTCTGTAAGAAACATCAGAACTCTTGAATGCACATTTGTCTTTGTGAAACCATTGTGAGATTCTTAAGATTTCAGGTGAGGAATTCACATTTTCAATTTAATGCCTTGGCAGTTAGCCTTTCTTCTGCAGCCACTTTCGTAACTGTGTAGAGAATTAGGACACAGCCTTATTTGGACATCTGTTTTTAGATCCTGAGAATAGTACCTAATAAAAAATACACTTCAAACCAACAAAAATAAAAAAAACACCAGAAGCAGAACAAGCTGGGATGAAGCTGTTGCACTTTCTTAATACAATCCGGTACCTTGACCTTTCGCCGTCAAAGGATAAAACACCATAAGAACAGCCACTTTTTTATATACAGGTGCAAACCCCCCACTAATTGGATCCAATTAACTTTTTTAAACCAGTTTTAAAATGTCAGCATATGTAACTTACGATTTTACCAATTCCCGAAACAAACAGATACATATCTAAATATGCTCATACATTCATTTAAATATATAAATACTCTTAATAGTTTATTACATTTTAAATAAATCTTTTTACTATAAATAGCTGACTAGTTTACCAAGATTAAGGCGCCTAGGGTACAATGATTTTATAATTTAAAATAAACTTGCTCTCCAATTCATTTAACTTTTTAACATCACCCCCTCTGTGTAAGATGGGCTATGCTACTATACTAAAAAAATGAAGCATCATTACCCTCATGTACATTCACAAAATGTTCAGCAACTGGACTTATGTTCCATAATCCTCACCTTAGCAGCCTTTTTTTTTTAACCAATATACCATTTAATATTTTTACACCCACACCCCACATTATAAACAACCCCACAAGAGTTACAACTAAATCTTTCTACAAATGAACTTTTTACCATTAATGTAAGTTCCTGAAACATCCTTTATACTGTTGCACACTTTACAGCGTCCACAAGCAAATACACCAACAGACTCTTGTGGAACACTAGTTAGGGACATATTCAACAATTCTTTTAAATTGGCATGCCATCCATAAGAGAATTTTACAAATTTTGGAAATAGATCAGTCAAGTTCTCATCCTCATGTATAATATACCATAACTCCAAAACTGCTTTTCTCATTACGTCTGAAAACAATGAATATTTACAAACAAAAATACAACTCTCTTCCTTTAACCCCATCTGAAGTAATTCTCTCAGCACTACTCTTTCCCCCAACATTCCTGACCCTAACTTTGCCTCCTGTTATTTCATCAAGAGCCTGATTTAAGACTTTGTCCTTATAAACCCCTTTCCAAAAGTCTTTCTTTTGTTTCCCATAAAAAGTTCGACCTACAGCTTTCTTCAGAAGTGTTCCGAACAATACGTTTGAACTCTCCCAATGGAATAGAGTTTAACACATGGGGTGATGCATACTTTCTGCATGTAAAAAAGTATTTATTGCAGTCAATTTTCTGTAGGGTTTGAACTGGATCACATTATTAGAACTTACATAAAATTCAACATCCAAAAACTGCATACAAGAATCGTGCTTTAACATTGAAAGTTTTAAACCATGTTCATTCATATTTAACTCTGAAAGAAAAACATCGAATTTCACACAATTACCTTTACACAAAAACTAAGATTGTCAGTAAACCATTTAAACATGACTACATTATTTCTATAAAATTCTGATGTATAAATAAACTTTTTCTCAAAGTATCCCGTATATAGAATAGCATATGTAGGGGCATAAGAAGCCCCCATAGTTGCTCCTTTTACCTGAAGAAATGTCTCATTATTAAATTTAAAATAATTGTGTGTTAGACAAAATTCAAGTAATCTAACCACAAAAGCAGTTCTTGGGCCCTCACCCATTACATCCCATCTAGCCTCCAATCCCCATTTTAATTGGATATTGGTGTACAATGAATTCACATCCACCACAACCCAGTAGTAATCATCCTGCCACCTGAGTTTATCAACATCCTTACACAATTCCTCAGTGTTAGTGATATGTGCAGGCACCTTGAACAGATATTTTTTCAGTAGTGAAGTCAAAAATAACACCCCACATTTTGCAATATGAATCCACCCCTGAAACTATAGGTCTGCCTGGTGGTGCCATTAAATTTGTATGTAATTTAGATAATACATAAAAAATGGGGTCATATGGTTTTTCAATATATAATTTTTTAACATTTTCCCTGGTCAAAAAGCCTAGCCTTTCACCTCTCTCCAACACTTCCAGGAGCAATTCATTAAAGGAAACAACTGGGTTGTGATCCAATTTAACATAGTCTTCCTTAACTGTTAATTTATATGCCATTTCATTGTATTTCATTCTCGACATCAATACCCAATTATCCCCTTTGCTTGCTTGAACACACAATTATTCAGTTTGCTTCTCAACATATTAAGGGCCTCCCATTCTTCTTTAGTTAGATTATAATGTTTTTTACCTCTAACAAATTTACGGTAATCATGTTCAACCCTTTTGCATAACATCTGTTCAAACAAGTTAACAAGAGGGGACAGTTTAGGTAGCATAAATATACTTAAAGTGGGTATAGGTGGGACTAATAATTTCCCATATCCAGTTTCAAACCCCCCTTCACATACATCAATGAGCTCTTCCTCCAACACAATTTCTTCATGTACTGAAACATTTAGTAAAGGGTCATCATCCGCAATAACACATTTCAACTAAATCATTTTCATATTTTTTCTTATTGTAATAAACATTTAAATGCAATTTTCTACAAAACCTTTAAACCTCCAACAACACTTCAGCTAATGTTGACACTTTCATAGGTACAAATTTAGATGTTCTTCGTGTTTCACTGTTGCAGTCATCACATTTGGGTCATCCCTGCCAGGGTAGCCCTCGCCCGGCCCGAATATCAGAGACTTAGTATTTCTGTGTCGGTTGCTGTCACTAGAGGACTAGTCAGGTCGTCAGTAGTATAAATTAAGGCAGCCGATGCCATTACATCAGTCTTTCTTGCCATGGAGTCCGAAGCAGAAGCAGTTTGCACAAGTGCTGGTCAGCTGCTACTTGAGTTTTCATTTCCGAATTGAAGTTGAAGTCTTCTAAAGCTAAGTACCCCATTGAGGATCTTTTTTTCTTGCACTAACTGATGTCAGAAAAAGTTAATAATTGTCTCGCCTGTGGAAAGCAAATTCCACACCGAGACTTCCACTCTTACTGCGTCACTTGTCTGCCCAGACCAAGACATCCCCTGTTGCTTCTATGCTTTCAACCCCAGAACTATCCATCGTCGGGCCCTTATTGTAGCCAGATATTTTCGTTTACACTCCTTGAATTCTGATATGGCTTCAGTAAGCCATCTGACAGCAGATCTTCTGAAAAAACATAAAGACAGAGACAGACCGCACAGGTCCAAACCTACCGATGCTTCCATTAAACTAGTTGTCAGTTCTCCGGTACTCAGTGAGGCACTTTCACAGCCCCTGATGCCCACTTCAGTTAATTCACAGGCCACTACCGAGACTCTTTCAGAGTCCTGTATGCCGCAAAACTCTTCTTCATCTAACAGTCCTGTGGTCGTCTTTACCTTGGATGGGTCCGGAGCTGCTGAGCAGGTACCGGTTTCCAAGGAAGTCCTTCGCACTACCGAATCTCGACACAAACTGTCTTCTTTCACAACTACCGTTCTTTCGAAAACAACTGAGTTCCTTAGGCCCAGGGTTTGAACCACACCCAAGAAACCAACTATCCACTCTCACTCTCGGGTGCCTGCTTCCTTACCTCAAGTGTCAAATGCTTAAAATGGTGGAATACCTTATCATGCTGATCAGGGGAAGCCAAGCCACCCCCTCAGAAAGGAAAAGAGGTCTGTCCCCAGTAGTTTTGTCTGAGCAAGTGTCAGATGAATCTGATGCATCTGACTATGAAGTCATGCACCCCTCTCCACTTATGAGGATTCTGATGCAGAGGAATCCATTCCTTCGGCCTCTTCCCCAGAGAATTTTTCCTTTGGGGAAACCCTGCATACCTTAAGGGAGCATTTCCAATGGGAGAGTCTGGACTACCCTCAGTCTAAAAAGAGACTCTGGGAATTCCTAGATCTACCACAACACAGACCCTTGGCCATCCACCCAGTCCTGGATGTGGTGGATGATGTTTTTCTTGAATCCAGCTTGACTCTTGACACCCTACCTCCTGCTCCCAGAAAACCAAACCGGTACTACAGTGTCCCTGACTCACACAAATATCTTTTTAAAAATCCAACAGCTGACCCTGAGATCATTTCTCAAGGGCCAAAAGGGATTAAGGCAACTTCTGCTAGGAATCCCACCCCCCCTCAGACAGGAATTCCAGAGCATTGGACAGATGGGGTAAAAAAGTATACACCTCAGCTACTCTTGCTATCAGGGCATTAAATTGTCAGTTACATATGCTTAAATATCAGACGTATACCTTGGAACTTCTTAAACAGAAAATGTCTTCCTTTCCTGCTTGGGCAGAATCTAAAGATTTACAAGACTTAATGCATTCTGCAAGTCAAGTAACTAAGCACACTTTGCACTGTAGTTGTGATGCCCCAGAAGCTTCTTGCAGAGCAGCAGTCACTGGATCTGTCATTAGAAGACATGCATGGCTTAAGGAACAACCCCTGCCAGACCATGTCAAATCTAAATTGTTGGATGTCCCTTTGCACAAAGATAGCTTATTTGGCACTAAGGCAGAAGAGGTCTTTAAAAAGATGGAAGAAATAGCAAAATCTATGCAAACAGTTAGATTTCTTACAGGTCCAGCCTGGTCCTTTCCTGCTCTGAGAAGGCAGGCCCAGCCTAGGCCCCGTGGAAGCAGACCCCCCCAGACAGCAGCCCCAGGGAATGCAGAGATCTAAGCAGTGGACTACCTCCACTTCAAAACCAGGGAGATGTTCATCGTGTTACCCTGCTGCAGTCATCACACTTGGGTTATCCTGTCGTCAGGCGATCTCGCAGTTGGCCGGATTTCCAAAGTCTTGGTCCGACGTCAGTTGCTGTCGCCTCATCCCTGACGTCAGTGCGCCAGGGGTACATATATTGCAACCGACGCCATTTTCTCCAGTCTTTCTTGCTGCGCGGTGCCCGAGGCAGAAGCAGTTTGCAAGTGCCGGTCGGCCGACTCCTGAGATTTTCGAATTCGAATTTCAGACCGAAGTCTTCTATAAAGCTAAGTACCCCGTTGGGGAAACTTTTCTTGCCTCAGACCGATGTCAGAAAAAGTTAACAATTGTATTTCTTGTGGGAAGCAAATACCTCATAAGGATTTTCATTCTTATTGCATACCTTGCCTAGGCCCTGATCACGACGTCACTTCTTGTCGTTTTTGTGCTAGATTTAATAAACGTACTATTAAAAGACGATTTGATTTCGCACAACACTTTTTTGGTAGAAAATTTAACTATAACATGCCGTCGGAGCTACCGACTACTGGCGTGCACAAAAAGCGCAGGGACAAGGACCGACAGCCCAGGCCTAAGCCCGATTCCGAGGCCTCGGTTGATCCGGTCTCCGGTTATCAGTGAGCCTCTGACTACCGCAGTTCTGGAACCCGAGACCGCTACAGATATTTTGACGGAATGTACTAGGCCGACGCATCCTTTTACTTCAGGCCCTTCCGACAATTTACCTTCTAAGGAAGTCGGTGCTTCTGAAATGCCATCGGTTTCTGAAGGCATTTTCAGACCGACTACTCTTACAGTCAAAACGTTTTCCAAGTCGAAGACTCCTTCTAAATCGAAAAAGGCTTCACTTCAGTCTCCTGTTCAAGGCCCTATGCCTAAGAAACAGATGCTCAAAATGGCTGAAGATTTGATTTCTCTTATCAGGGGTTCTCAGCCTCCTCCTAACAAAAGGCCTAGACAAGAGGAAGATTCTGCTTCCTCTGAACAACTGTCTATTTCTTCGGATTCCTCTGAGGACCAAGACTATTCCTTCTCTCCTTATGAAGATTCTGATGCTGAGGACTCTATTCCCTCAGCTTCCCCACCAGAAGATTACTCTTTTGGGGAAACTTTACACACTATGAGGGAACATTTTCGCTGGGAAAGTCAGGATTACTTTGATTCCAAGAAAAGACTCAGAGAGTTTCTTTTACTCCCCCAACACAGACCTCTAGCTATCCCTCCTGTTTTAGACATTGTGGATGATGTCTATTTAGAATCCAGTTTCAACCCAGACTCTCTACCTCCCGCCAAGCCTGACAGATACTACAGAGTACCCGATTCCCACAAATTCCTTTACAAAAGCCCAGTAGCTGACCCAGAGACTATCTCCCAGGGTCCCAAGGGGGCTAAGGCTTCCATGGCTAAAAATCCAGTACCTTCTGAAAGGGATTCAAGAGCACTAGACAGATGGGGGAAAAAGGTTTACACCTCAGCCACTTTAACTATGAGAGCACTAAACTGTCAATTTCATATGCTTAAGTATCAGCAATGTCTGATCTCTCAGTTAAAACAAAAGATAACCACCCTCCCTCAACAATCTGAATTGAAAGAAGTACAGGATTTGTTGCACGCCACCGAGCAGGTGGGCAGACATACCTTACAATGTGGGTTTGATTCTTTAGAGGCCTCCTGCAGAGCAGCTGTCACTGGATCAGTTATACGTAGGCATGCCTGGTTAAAGGAACAAAGTCTGCCTGATCATGTTAAAGCAAAACTACTAGATGCTCCCTTACAGCAGGATGTTCTTTTTGGTGTTAAAACAGAAGAAGTTTTAAAGAAAATGGAAGATAAGGCGAAATCAATGCAGACAGTCAAAGATTTCCTACAAGTACAACCCCCTCGCTTCAGCAGAAACTGGCCAACAAAAAATTGGTCCTTTCCAGCCACTGACAGGCCTCAGAGGGGTAAATACAGGTGCCCAAGGGGCAGAGGACAACCACAAGCTCAGTATAAGCCTCGCCAATGGGGCACTCCAACCCAGAAGGGAGGAGAAGACAGGTCTCAACCCACCAGAAGGCAAACTCAATGACTTGCACCTCAGCTGGCCAAACAAAGCTGTTTTGTCAGCCCCCTTGGGGGGAAAACTAGCACTATTTGCAGACAACTGGCACATGGTCACAAAGGACAAATGGGTCCTAGACATAATTTTACGAGGATACAGATTCCACTTTCACACCTTGCCAATAAAAAGAGGAATGCCAAACCTGCCACAAAATCAAAGGGCAGAGGCTCAAAAACAAATTACAGCTCTCATGGCCATGAGAGCCATTCAAAGGGTACCAACTCAAGAGCAAGGCCAAGGATTTTACTCAAGTCCCAGAAAAGAAAATGCTTGGAGACCAATTCTAGACCTTTCAATTCCAAACACTTATGTACAAGTTCCCAAATTCAAGATGCTAACACTACAGGAGCTACTTCCCATGTTGGGCAAGGAAGCATGGCTGGTAATGTTGGACCTGAAGGAGGCATACCTGTATGTCCCTATCAGACAAAGTTGCAGAAGATACCTCCGTTTCATTGCAGGTTCAACCCATTATCAATTCTCTGCACTGCCCTTTGGCTTATCTCCTACGCCAGAGTATTCACAAAATGCCTGGCACCAGTAATTACATACTGCAGACAAAGAGGAATTCAAATATATCCATACCTGGACGACTGCCTCATCCAAGTAGAAAGAAAAGACATTCTCTTAAAACATTTGGCTTTTGTGAAGCATCTACTAAATTGTCTGGGGTACACAGTAAACGAAAAGAAGTCAAAACTAGTACCCTCACAAAAAATGACATTCCTGGGTGCCAGCTTGGACACAACAGCCCAGAAGGCTTATCTTACACCAGACAAGCAATTACAACTGACTCAATATTTCAAGACAATGGCAACAAAGACCCAATTAACTGCAAGAAAAATTCTGCAGGCTTTGGGCTTCATGGCATCTTGCATTCTGATAATACCATTTGCAAAACTGCATATGAGGAAATTACAGTGGTACCTAAAAAGCGTATGGTCTCAACACAGCCACAGCTTGGACACAGTGATATCTCTCATTTCCTGCCTTCATCAGGAATTTCTATGGTGGGCACAGGCATGTCACCTCAACAAGGGTCAGCCTTTCACCTTGCCCCCACCCAGGCAAACTATCACAACAGATGCTTCAGACTATGCCTGGGGGGCACACATGGCAGGGCAATGCATTCAAGGCCTATGGACTGCAGAACAAAGAAAACTGCACATAAGCCAAAAAGAGATGCTAGCTGCACAGAAAGCTCTGACAGCCTTCAAGGATCTACTACAGCCAGGACAACTTGCAATAAAGACGGACAACACCACAGTAATGTGGTACATAAACAAACAAGGGGGCACACATTCCTACCCTCTTTACAGGCAAGCAATAATCTTATGGAACACAGCTCTGGCCTGCCAAGTCCAGTTACAAGTTCAATTCCTGCCAGGACAGAAAAACACATTGGCAGACTACCTAAGCAGAAACATCAAAGATCCCCATGAGTGGAAGCTAGACCCACAAATATTTACAATGATAACTCAAAGATGGGGCCTACCAAATATAGACCTGTTTGCCAGTCCTCAAAACTACCAGCTGACAAAATTTTGTACAAGGACATTCCACCGTCAAGCTTGGAAAGTGGATGCTGTCTCCTTCAGTTGGAAAAACCGGACAGCATATGCCTTTCCTCCATTACCTCTTCTCACAAAGGTTCTTTTGAAGGTCAAAAAGGAGAAACCTCGACTGATTCTCATAGCCCCAGACTGGCCATGCCAGCACTGGTACCCGCTATTGAAGAATATGGCTCACAGCCCACCATGGATATTGCCTCAAATACCTCATTTGCTCACGCAGCAAGACAAGCAGATTCTATACAGCCAGATCAAAACCTTAAACCTAGCTGCCTGGCAAATCAATTAAGCATCCAACCAGCCCCTCTTTCACAAGCAGTACTGGATGTTATTCTAGAAGCCAGGAGGCCAAGCACCAGGAAGGCTTACTCGGACAAATGGAAAAGGTTTTCTGCTTGGAACCAAGCTAAAGGCCAAGACACAACTCAGCCTCATATGCCTCACATTCTGCAGTATTTAGCTGAGATGTTGCATAAAGGACTTTCCTTCTCCTCAATTAAAATCCATGCTTCAGCTATTTCAGCTCACTATGACATGAATCCACCTTTATTTTCAAATCCTCTTCTAAGGCAGTTCCTCAGAGGGGCAAAAAACATTAGACCACCTAGAAGAGCCCCTACACCAACATGGGACCTCAGCTTTGTCCTGGAAAAACTAACACTACCTCCCTTTGAACCAGCTTTTTCTGCAGACCTTCAGTTCCTATCTTGGAAGACTGCCCTGCTCCTGGCAATAACTTCTGCTAGGAGAGTCTCAGAATTGCAGGCACTTATGGCAGTTGAACCTTTCCTCATTTTTCATCAAGACAGAGTTTCTCTACGAACTAATCCTTCCTTCATGCCTAAGGTGGTTTCCAGTGTAGCTTTAAATCAAACCATCCACCTACCCACTTTCTTCCCCAATCCACAGAACAAAGGTGAGAGACTCCTGCATTCCTTGGAGATTCACAGGCAGCTTCATTACTACTTGGATAAAACTAAGGCTTTCAGAAAAACTGACCAGCTCTTTGTTTCCTATGCTACAGCTTCTCAAGGGAGGGTCATATCCAAGCAAACCATTTCTAAATGGATAGGCCATTGCATACGATTCTGCTATACCCATCATGGGAAACCAGTTCCTCCTACCATTAGATCCCACTCTACCAGGGCAACAGCTACCTCTACAGCCTTTCTCAGGGGGGTTCCTACCAAGGAAATTTTAGAAGCTGCAACTTGGAGTTCTGTACACACCTTCACCAAACACCATCACTTACCTCTTTATTCTAAGTCCAGGGCAGGCTTCGCCACTGCAGTTCTGCAGGGCCTCATTGTCTCCACTAACCCTCTATGATGCCTCCACCCTACCTTAGCTTTGGGACTCAACCCAAGTGTGATGACTGCAGCAGGGTAACACGATGAACATAGTACAGTTTTGTACCTACCATAAATGTAGATGTTCGAGTGTTCACCCTGCTGCAGTCCAGGTTACCCTCCCTCCAACCCCTCTGATCTACTGGCTAAATCTTTGCTATGCCTTACTGATGTATGTGCTTATAGCTGAAGGGATTTTGTGTTTGTACAGTGTTCACACCTTTTGGTACTAATTTGGATCACCTTTTTGGGGGCACCTGACATCTGGGGCAAGAAAAACTGAAGAAAATGGCGTCGGTTGCAATATATGTACCCCTGGCGCACTGACGTCAGGGATGAGGCGACAGCAACCGACGTCGGACCAAGACTTTGGAAATCCGGCTGACTGCGGGACCGCCTGACGACAGGATAACCCAAGTGTGATGACTGCAGCAGGGTGAACTCTCGAACATCTACATTTATGGTAGGTACAAATCTGTACTTTCTAAGCCACCCCCTTATGGTAAGAACTCACAATGACTCACCTCCTCCTCCCTAACTCCCCTCTGCCCACCTTCACTTACCCTTAGGAGGAAAACTCTCCTTTCACTCAAGCACCTGGTTCCCATTACAAAGGACCAATGGGTTCTGAACATTGTGTCTCAGGGTTACAAATTCTCCTCCCACACCCTTCCAGCATCAAAAAGGTTCCCAGATCTACCACCAAATCAGTGGGCAGAGGCCCAGAAGCAAATCCTTTCCCTCCTCTCTATGAGGGCAGTAGAGCAAGTTCCTGCAGAACAAATAGGCCAAGGCTTCTACTCCAGACTTTTTCTAAAAGCCAAAAAAGAGGGCACCTGGTGCCCCATCCTCGATCTATCCATTCTAAACACCTTCCTGGTGATCCCAAAATTCAAAATTCTCACCCTCCAGCAGCTGCTACCTATGCTGTCCAAGGATGCTTGGCTAGCCACCCTAGATTTAAAAGAGGCCTACCTCTACATTCCTATCAGGGAATCATGCAAGAAATATCGCTTCAGGGCAAGATCTCTACACTGTCAGTTCCCTGTGTTTCCCTTTGGCTCATCTACTGCTCCAAGAGTTTTCACAAAATGTCTAACTCTGGCCATTGCCTTTTGCAGAAAAAGAAATATTCACATTTATCCATACTTAGACGACTGCCTTATATTCAGGCAGATAGCCAGGAAAAGCTGCTCAGGCATCTGGCCTTTGTAAAGATCCACCTAACCTCCCTAGGGTACACAATCCATGAAAAGAAATCAAAACAGGTGCCCACCCAAAGGATAGTCTTCCTGGGAGCAAGTCTGGACACAGAATCCCAGATGGGCATACCTTACATCAGAGAAACAAATTTTCCTGACAGCTTAGTTCTCTCAACTGGACACCAAGCCCCAACTTTCTGCAAGGAAAATCCTGCAAGCTCTGGGGTTCATGGCATCTTGTATACTACTCATTTCATGTGCCAGACTGCATATGAGGACACTTAAGTGGTACCTAAAGAGCCTTTGGTGTCAACACTCTCAAGATCTGGAAACTCTTCTACCTATAATTCCTTGCCTCAGACAGGAATTTCTTTGGTGGGCAACAGCATGCTCTCACAACAAGAGACTGCCCTTCTCCCCACCCCCTGCTACCCAGACCCTCACCACAGATGCATCAGACTATGCTTGGGGTGCACACCTGGACGGCAGGTGCATACAGTGCCAATGGAGCCCACAGCAAATCCCCCTGCACATCAATTAAAAAGAGATGATGGCTTCCCAGCACACTTTGATGGCTTTCAAACTACTACTCTCAACAGGTGTTCTTCTGATCAAAACAGACAGCACCACTGTGATGTGGTACATCAGCAAGCAGGGAGGGACTCATTTCTACCCTGTATGCAGGCTGGTCATAACCCTTTGGCTCACAGCCCCTTCCGTACAACTTCACCTGTTTGCACAGTACCTACCAGGCTCTCTCAACTCCCTGGCAGACCAGTTAAGCAGAAACCTTCTGAATCCACATGAGTGGCAGCTCAACAAAAGTACCTTCACCCTAATAAATCAGAAATGGGGAACCCTGGAGGTCAACCCCTTTGCCTCCCACACCAACCATCAGCTCAGCAAATTCTGCACCAGGGAGCATTGCTGCATGGCTTGGAAAGTGGATGCCCTATTCTTCCTCTGGGTCAACCTCTCAGTCTATGTCTTTCCTCCCCTACACCTCATCCCCAGGGTACTACTCAAAATAAGGGAGGAAAAACCAAGGACCATTCTTACAGCTCCAGACTGGCCCTGACAGCACTGGTACCCCTTGCTGCACAGCCTGTCCCCACTGCCTCCATGGCATCTTGCTCAGAGTCCAAACCTCGTAACCCAGAGGGAAGGGGAATTCATGCATCCCCAATTGCAGACACTCAGTTCGGCAGCTTGGCTTATTCCCTAACCCCAAACCAATCTGCCATCCTCAGTAAACAGGTTCTGGATGTTATCCATGAGGCCAGATGCCCTAGCACCAGAAAGTCTTATGCAGATAAATGGAAAAGGTTCTGCACCTGGAGCCAGGCTAAGGGGGCCAATATGGCACAGCCCTCCATCCCTGCCATCCTGGATTACTTAGCTGACCTACTACACAGTGGTCTGTCTGTCTCCTCTATAAAAATTCATGCCTCTGCTATTTCTGCTCATTTTCCCACTGAACAGCCCTCTTCTCACACCCTCTGATCAAACAGTTCCTCAGAGGGGCTAGCAACTTGAGGCCCTCCAGAAGGGCACCAACACCAGCTTGGGACCTTAACTTTGTCTTGGAAAAGCTCACCCTGTCTCCTTTCGAACCAGCTTCTTCTGCAGAGCTAACATTTCTCTCCTGGAAGACAGCATTTCTTCTGGCCATCACTTCAGCCAGAAGAGTCTCTGAGCTGCAAGCAGTCATGGCTGTGGAACCCTTCATCATCTGCCATGCAAACCAGGTATCCCTCAGAATTAACCTACCCTTCATGCCCAAGGTGGTGTCCAGAGTGGCTCTCAACCAATCCATTCATTTACCCACCTTCTTTCCTAATCCCCAGAACAAGGGGGAAAGGATTTGTCACTCTCTAGATGTGCACAGACAGCTTAGATACTATCTGGACAGGACTAAATCCTTCAGAAAGTCTGATCAATTGCTGGTTAACTTTGCTACAGGGGCAGAAGGCAAAGCCATCTCCAAGCAAGCCATTTCCAAATGGATAGCACACTGCATCCATTTCTGCTACAAGCAGCATGATAAGCCTCCCCCAAGGGGGTCAAGGGACACTCCACCAGAGCAGCCTCCAACTCTGCAGCTTTCCTCAGAGGAGTCCCCACCAGGAACATCCTGGAGGCTGCCAACTGGACATCTGTTCACACTTTTATCAAGCATTACCACCTGCCTCTCTTCTCCAAATCCAGGGCAGGGCTTGCCACTGCAGTCTTGCAGGGCATTCTTGCCAGCCCATAGCTTCCTTGACTGCCTCCACCCATTTCCCCAGCTTTGGGAATCTACCCAAATGTGATGACTGCAACAGTGAAACACAAAGAACATAGTACAGTTGTGTGCACTTACCATAAATGTAGATGTTCGAGTGTATTCACTGTTGCAGTCCTGGTTTCCCTCCCTCAATCCCCCTTTTTTCTCTTTCTCCTTTCTGTACAAGGGACATATTAGTATTTATTTTCCACTGGTGGGGTTCTTCCACCAGAACCTGGCCTCCTACTTTGGGGGCTCCTGACAGGTTAGGGCAAGAAAAACTGATGCAATGGTGTCGGCTGCCTTACTTTATACTACTGACTACCTGACATCAGTCCTCAAGAAACAGCAACCGTCACAGAAATACTAAGTCTCTGGTATTCGGGCCGGCCGAGGGCTACCCTGGCAGGGATAAACCAAATTTGATGACTGCAACAGTGAATACACTCGGAACATCTACATTTATGGTAAGTGTACACAACTGTATTTCCCTTTACTTAATAGCCTTAAAGCTGAATCTTCTAATTGCATTTCTGACAGGTTAACAATTGTTAAACTCTTCATATTATTGAAAAAATTGACAAACTCACATTGAGTAGAAACATGGTAATGATTAAAATTCAAATTAAAGTCCAAAATTCCACTAAATATGAAAGTGTTGCTGTTGACATCACCATCAATGGCCGTTGTCCACTCTAATGATCCTTCTTCCCTCTGTAACTGTTCCTCTTGGCCTTTCCCTGTTGTCCACTGAGGAGTAGATGCTGATGGGATGAATCCAACAGTGATTTACTCTCTATTGTTTCAAACAAAACACTTTTTTTAGAGGCAATATCCAAGGACGATGCTGATGAATCTCCATAACTGAAGAGTTCACTCCAAACTTCCCTGCATCTTTAGACCACCCTCTATGTGACTTACGCTGCCATCCATACACTAAGCCGCTACAGTTATCACTCGCATCACAAAGAAGCTTTTTCTTTTTTCTATCAACTACCTCTAGTTCCTGTTTTTCAAGTTTTGACTTAATCTCATTCATTCTTCTAGAGAGGATTTTCGGTTAACTATCAGTCAATTTGTGCTGCAATTCAATAATTTTATGTTGAAGCTTCTCACCATTTATATATTTAAATGAATGTATTAATGAATGTATGAATATATTTAGATATGTATCTGTTTGTTAAAGGAATTGCTAAAATTGTAAGTTGGCTATGTTGGCACTTTAAAATTGGGTTAAAAAGTTAATTGGATGCAATTAGTGGGGGTTTGCACCTGTATATAAAAAAAAGTGGCTGTTCTTATGGTGTTTTATCCTTTGAAGGCGAAAGGCCGAGGTACTGAATTATATTAAAAAAAAAATAGTACCTAATATTCAGAATTCAAATATATAACCTTCTTGAAAGAAATAGGTTGAAATTGTGGGATAAATAATAACTAGTACCAGCCTCTGTTCCTCAGCATGGGGTTCAATTGGTGAACTGCATCAGTCAAACTATGTAGGAAAGTTGGTTATTTGCCATGTCTCTGAAGGCAATGTAATACACATCTCCTTGGTTCTTATATTCCTATGCAGAAATTCATGTAAGAAAAGTCCAGTGGTACCTGAAGAATCCATGGAACCAGAAGTCATGGCTTCTTCATGACAACCTTCCTCTATTGCCTTGTCTAATGAAAGAGCTCCTGTGGTTGACCTAGCAGATGTCTCTGAATCTATTCCTATCCAGTATTACTTTCTTTTTCCAAGTAAAAAAAAAATGCAGATGCTTTGTTTATACTTGGAGAGTCCACTTTCAAAAACTTATAATAGTGGGACCTTGGTATTTTTTCCCATAAGTGGTGGTCAGATAAATGTAAAAGAAGTAATGTTAATTTGTCTAGCTGTAAAGTCATACACACTATAGTAACGTAGTATATAAGCAAACAAGAGTGGCAGATACACTTGACAATTGTGCATACCTGCAATGTCATCTGGAATGAAGCAGTTAAGTAAAACCTAACTCTGCAAACTATATACATTTAAAGTCAGAACATTGTAGCTGACTGCCTTAGCAGGAGAGTTGTGATCATTCTTCAGTAGAAACTGGGTAGAGTCATACTCGTGGATACATTAAAGAAGTCAGTGTCTGGATTTGTATATGTTAGTGTCGCACCTGAACAGTCAGCTACTATCCTGTTCTGTATAGCTTTATATTGTTGCATTAGCAACAAATCCCTTTGCAGTACCATAGACTCTGACTCTCCCAGCAACTTCTCTAATATCAGAATTTATGTTAAAAGTAAAATAAGAAAAAGTCAAACTCATTTTAATAGACTTTTTATGGGCCAAATAACCAGTTAACTTCAGCTGTGAGTGGCAGGACCATTGATACCTCCTTTCATTAGTAAATTGTTAACAAAATAGCAAATGCCCAAGTTGTGGAGCTCTCAGCCTAGTAGCTTTTGTAACATCAGATTGATTTTTGTTTTTTTAATGAGAATCATGTTTATCAGTATGGCAACTTTTTTCTAGATGGTGCTGAAAGAAGGCTGTTAACCTAGTGTCTCTGTCCCCAAAGTTGCATGGTATTATGTATCAGAGTTTTGGTATGTTCATTCATGAATGATATTTCTCAGCAAAAGCTGCCTTGTTTGCCCATTGATCTCCATGTAACTGCAAGCAGTGTTTGAAGGATATTCTACATCTGAGCCCTCATCGACAGTCAATGGTTCCAGCTTAGGGTCCGAGAAGTTAATATTACATTCTTTTTTGAGACCCCAACAGTTTAGTTGACCTAGAATTCTTATTGTGACAGACTTTTCCTTGTTGCAATTCAGGGATAATTTCTGAACAGCAGTGTTTAATGTGTAATGTACTTAATGTAGTCCTGCATGAGAGCAGGCTGTCTTTAAAAATAAATCCCTCTTTCATGTCTAAAATTAATTTCTGGATTTATTTTGAAGCAGTCCATCTAGCTGCTTATTTTCTGTCCCAAGTTAGGAGAGAGAGGGACTTCCACGATGGCTGCACATTGAGTAGCAGATTAATTTCAGCTCTCCCAGTGTGAAAAAATAAACTCAGAAGAGAAAGCCAGTAAACTCATGTTTGGGTAAATTTCGGTGATTGACTAGTAATTGCACTGCCTGGATGTCAGCAAAAAAAAAGAAATCAAGCCAAAAGGTATGAAAAAAACACTGACTGGGAAGAATTCTGCAGCTGTTCAGCAAAAAGTAGTGCAAGCTCCAATTTTGTTTCAAAACATGACTTCCAGTAATGTAGAAGAAGAAATAAGTCAATTGTAATCAGAGCTGATAAAAATAAACAAAACAATTTTTTTATCAACTCAAATAACAAAAGGCCGGAAAAATGGAAGAAGTTTTAAACAGATATTCAGATAAGGTGATAAAACTACAAAAATCAGAAGTATAAATGAAAAGGTTGGCTGAATATGAGACTGCTCAAGAAGAAATGTTTCAAAAAATAATTGAATTAGAGGGCAGAACATGTAGGAAAAAGCCTAAATTTTCTGCTGTACCTGAGAAGCTGGAAGGATCAGACTGTATTAATGACAACTTACCCCTTAGAGTTGACACAGTAGTTGGGGACTTAGGGACTCACGCAGATAGTAATCTAGCCTTTGATCATCATGTGTCTACAATAGTGAGGAAATAATTCTATGTTGAGCAACTTGTAAACAAAGGTATGGAATCTAGATCCTAGGAATTCTTTGTTCCACTGTATTCGGCATTCATCAAACTTATCATTGAGCACAGTGCCACCTTTGGTATGTGCATAACCAGGCATGTCCAACAATTGGAATGTCCAAAGAGGATCCTCACTAAAAGAATACAAGATACAAGTAAAATGTCCTGTGCAGACTGCGTCAAGACCCTATCCATGTATTCTGTCTCCAACAGTCTGTTGAGGAGAGATCTATGCCTGGCATACAGGGTATTGTCAGACCCCACTCTGATGGACCTCCTGCATATCCACAAAACAAACAGTACCAGAATTCCCCTTTTTAAATACTTAAACCTTACTTGTGATATAAATAGGACTTGGTGAAGAGACAGGTGCGCATACCAGAAACTACCCTGTCTCTGGAACAGGCTTCCTATCCATGAGAAGCAGAATCCCTCCCTAACCCACTTCAAATGTAACTTGGACAATTGGATGGGGAACAGGAAATTCATCCCTGGCTTTACACCTGTATTTCTAATAGACACAGGCAACCTGTAAATGGTTCATCTCCTTGGCCCCTGCCTGTAAATTTTTCATCTCCCAAGCCCCTGCTTACACTTATCAAGGGTACCAGAACTTGTCAGAGATTTGGCATGCACAGCTACACTTGAAAAGGCCCTTGTAGTCGTTAGCCTAGTAAAAGCATATGAACCTAAGCGACTGGACTGGTATTCCACAGCAGGCATCGTTAATTAAAAGGTTACATCATGTGTATGCCCCAAACTTGGCCATGAGAAAGCATCCTAGACCTTTAATAGTAAAGATGCAATCCTACCAGCAGAAGGTTTTGACTTTGACAAAACTGTTGGCAGAAGGACAATACTAAAAGTCGGAGACAGTTGAGTATTTGTGGAAAATGATTACTCACTGTACGCCAGGCAAAAGAGGAGTACATTTATTCCACTAATCAGGGAATGTCGAGAAGCAGACATGATATTAAAACTGCTGTACCCAGATATCTTCAGAATATTCTATCCTGGAGGGAAAAATCATTTTTTTGATGTAAAACATGCTAAGGAGGAAATGCAAAGGTTTGTCCAACAAAAAGTGAGCTATAAAACAGGAGATTCTGCTACTTGTTCTTCTAGTAATAAGGACCACAGAGAGACTGTGCCAATGAAACCTTTTCCAATGTTTCAACTGAAAATGCTTGAGAGAGAGAAAAAAGCACAAGAGTTGACTAGAGAGCTGTTAGTACATTGGAAATAAAGCAGAGACTGGATTTGGGAGATTGAGATAAATAAGAATAAAACCAGCAACTTAGAAGTTGACAAATAATTGTAGGATTACTGTGAAACATGACAGAACAAGAAAACCTGGAAATATTGGACTTTTTTGAATTTGTTAAACTTGTAGGGGACTCTAGAGTATATGCCTTATGTCATGTCATTAATGTTTCGAAGGACACGTAGAAGAGAGTTAACTGCAAGTAAAACAAAATGCTGTTCTTAATGGTAATAATTTTATAATGCATGATATAATCTGCATGCTATAAAGTAAAGTTTTGTCAGTTATTTTCAAGTGTAATGAGGGATACCAAACTTAACTGGTGCCCGCTTTTTTTCTTTTCTCATTCTCCTTGTTCAGTTTTAAGAAATGTCGGCAATGCAATGTAAAAAAGAAGAAAAGTCTGGTCAAAAGAGCATGATGCCAGAAATATTGATGTGATTTGTCTCATTTGTACATAGGGGAATGACTGGATTAAGGCCCTTGGCTTGCTCTAGTAACAAGTTTTAAGAGAAAGCAAGTAAAAAACGAACATTGAATATAATAAAGCTTTCCTCTATCAAATCTGGTTCTCATGTCTCCATGGCGACAATTTGATAAAGAACAATGAAAACAGAATACTTTCTTTCAATGGCAAGGGAATAATGTTTTTCTGAAATAAAGATGAGACAAAACCAGACAACACTTAGTAGAAACACAGGCTGTATCATGCGTCTTAGCAAGGATAACCTTCCTTTTAGGTTAACACAAGTTTGTGAGTGTGGCTTTCAGTTTGAGACAGTTGTTCCTATTAGAAGGGTAAAACTTCAATATTTGAAGATGTACATAGTTTTGTGTGTTAGAATTAAGTTTTTAGGGGTGTATTGGGATGTATTTTTTTGTTTGAGGGTATTCAAAGAACAAAACGTTTTGTAAGATGTGACATAGACTCAAATGGCTATGACAAAAAACAATGGTATAAAAGGTCAACCTTCCAAACATTAGTGGATGCATGTAACACTAAAGCTGGAACTAGATGCTTAACAAAAAAGCTGTTGTACATAAAAGGTGGGAATAGTAACTTTTTAACTTAATGACACTTTCTGTATTATCTTTAAATGTTAATGGTGTCTCATAAACACACACACACACACACACACACACACACATATATATATATATATATATATATATATATATATATATATATGGTTTACATGCATATGATTGACCGACCAATAACCAAATGCGTAACTGTCAAAAGCAGAATATCCTTAGTTTGCAGTATTTTTAATTTTTAGATGCCAAACCTGGAAATACCGAACGCCAGTCAGGCTAATATCCCCCCCCCCTCGACCCATGGTTGCTCTTGTTGGGGCAGTTGTACGTGCGGGAATTTTGAATTCGACTTTGTGCACGACATTACAAGCGTTCCTGACCACGAGATTTGACATTACGGTTCAGAATAACGGCCATGCGGCATTTGGTCGTGTGACCAAATGCACGTATTCCATAGAAATATATATATATATATATATATATATATATATATATATATATATATATATATATATATATATACACACACACACACATACATATATATGCATGGGTTCACTTTAAAATTTCGAAATACTGAAATACCTAATTTCAGTATTTCAAAATCAGAATCACGAAAGCTGACAAACCCGAAGCTTCAAAACCGCGCATATTACAATCCCGAACCCTCAAAATACCGAAATATATAGTGCGGTTTCCATTTTTTTTCTTTTCTACCCTCCACCTTTGAAAAACACCCATTAACCATGAACATGTGGTACTCCTGTGAAAACACCATGAAACACGAAAAACAAGTGATATGGTCATAACCTGTGCACTTCTACAGCTTATAACTGCAGTAAACATGCAATAGCTGTCAGAAACACCTCAGTAGTGTATGACCCATGATTGGTCAATATGTTTTGAAACTGCTGATGACATATCATAAGTTTACTTCTCTTCAGAGTGAGTGGACTGCCACTACTTAACCGGCTTTTCCGTTCATCCACCCTGTCCTGCTCTCTTGCCAACATCTGCATAAGCACTCCCAAATCCGTCGCTTTTGCCCCCAACAAACACTTTAGTCTCCGGTGCCAAGCTTCAATGAAGTTCTGCGTGCATGGCAAACATAATGTATTTAGGTCAAAGACTTTCCAGAACGTGATAGTCAATAGAGGTGGAAACCTTGCAACACAGGCAGACCTAGTTGTAAACAGTCTCTTCCTCCCTATGACATACGAATCATTGAAGTATTTTACAAGGTCCTGCCCCTCCACAGGAAGCATATGCTTCAGTTGTGAGACTGCCCCTACTACTACTTCCTTTGGTAAGAAAGCCAGAGCTATTAAACAATTCACAGACAGCTGGAACCGTAAGTTGGTATTATACAACCGTGTCAAACCCAGCTGCACCTTTCGCCACTTAGATTTTACTCCATTAAAGTTAAGTGCAATACTTTTCATAGCCGCTATCTCAGAGTCGCATAGGACAAACTGCAGGTCTGTTTCGAATCCTTGCTGTTCCAACAACTGAAAGATAGCATCCCACATTGCATTATAAGCCCTCAAAGATTTCTTACTCATCAAACAGTATAATAGAGGCACAGACTTACTGTACCCGTCATACTGTAACAGGCCATGGATGCTATATAACTGTCTACAGATCTCGCCGCTATAGAAAAAGGTCCCATCCATTAACCAGATTGTGGCATTGCTGAGATCAAACAAGTTATTCACTGTGGTGAACACTATCACTATATTCTGTCCACTAACATCAATAATACCCTTTTGTATGAAAGTCCCTGTTTTTAGTGCATACTCCTGTACATTTAGGGTCTGTAACGTAACATATGTACTTCTACTTGCTCTACTACACTTCCATCTTACCCTCCCCACTTGCTGCAGTAAAGCCCTTCTGTTCAGGAGATGGGGGACAACATCTAATGAAGTGGTTGCAAGAACATCTTCTACCACTAAACATGGTGCATCTTTTGAAATACATGCTCTGTCTTTTAAATCAGCACACATACTGTAACGGTCAACCTCCGAAGGGTCCCCTGAATGCATGTGTGGTACACTTTTTAACAGTTCTTCACCTTTGGCAACAACAGTAATTGTTACCCTACCTTTACACTTCATAGCCCTCTTCCATTTACAACACCAATAATTCCTGTGCAGCGCTTTTTTTTTTTCCAGATGGTAGACTTCCCCTTCTATGATTAGTACATCCTTTCCTTTCTGGGATTGTACTCTTTTGTATATATCGCCCACATTGCCTGGTGGAGTAGAAGAGTTGGACGCAGTGATATTGTCGGTACAACGTACATCTCATTAATGGGACAGGAGGCTTTTATCAAAATTATTCGGCATTTTGAGGGTTTGGGATTGTAATATGCGCAATTTTGAAGCTTCGGGTTTGTCAGCTTTCGTGATAATGATTTAGAAATACTGAAATTTGGTATTTCAGTATTTCAAAATTTTAAAGTGAACCCATATGCATATACAAAAACAAGTAGGGAACTTATACTAACAATGTAGAGTGCAAATAGCTATGCTACATGACGCACATTTGGAAAGAATTGAACTTGTGACTTTGATAAAGAAAGATTTTCAGGACAGTTATTCAGCGGACTACCTCAGACAAAGGAAAAGAGGAGTACTTATATTAATTACAACAGGGGCTGCAGTAGTGATAGAAGAGGATAAAAAAGATGATGGTAGAGTTGTAATACTAAGGATCTACTGGCAAGGGAGGAGGATTACACTGTCATGTGTTTATATTCCACCTAAAACTGCTGTAATGGAACTTGAGAAAATTTTGGGAGAAATAGCTTTCAGCAGGGAATATTACCTATAGGTGGGGATTGGAATTTGATTCGTAGCAGTGAAGGTGAGGCTGGGATGCTCATAAGGGAAAGTCTAACAAAGGAGGGTAGATGTTTGAAGAAATTTATGAAGATATTTGCCATGGAAATATGAATTCAGTAGTAGGCATTCGGAGTGAATTTACATATTATTCCCCAAGATGCAAAAACTGGGCTAGGCTAGACAGAACTTACATTTCACAGGAACATGTGCATTTATTTGAAAGTTTTGATACAGATCTAATAACGATTTCAGATCTTGCACCAATAATATCTAAATTAAAAATGAAGGGTAATGAAATAAAAATGAGACACTGGTGCTTTCCCACCTACCTGTTGAAAAGAGAGAAATTTAAGGAATGGGTAGTGTTGATTATTCAGGTATTATCAGAGAAGATATAAATTGCTACTGAAAATATTGGTAGGGAGTGGGATAAAATTAAAGTGGAGTTTAAAATGGGGTAGAAATAAAAGAAAACGATATGGTTAAGAAGTTGCAATAATTATTTTGCAGGACTAACAAATGTTAAAGTATAACAGAATGGGGCAATCTCGCACAAAAAAAGAGGACCACTTGCAGAATGCTAAACAGAAAATGAGGCATTATCTTGATAATATGCATGAGTTTAGAAATATTGCAGTTAAGCAACTGTTTTTTGATAACTCAGTGCACAAAAACTTTTAGCGGAATGACTCAGGCAACAGAAAGTAGAAAAGGTTGTTACCAAGTTTAAGAAGCCTATAACAAGAAAGATAACACCAGATCCTGTAGTCCTGCTAGAAATATTTCAGAAATGTTATGAAAGTTTGTGTGAATCAGAGAAATATGCAGATCAAGAAAAGATACAATGGAAATGTTTATGGAAGAATTAAATATGCCAGGGTTAGAGGTAGATGAGACTTGATTACTAACAGGACTGGAGGAGATGAGATGCAAATTGTGGTGTATAACCAATCCACAGGAAAGTCCCCGGGAATAGATAGTATTCCTGTGGAAATTCGAAAGCTAGGAGGGAAAAAAAATGATAAAAGATCTGGAAGGTTTTGTTTAACAGTATTTTAAGAGAAGAAGCACCAGCATCCTGGAAGAAAGCAGTGGTGGCTGTAATACCTAAATAGAGTAAAAACCTATCAGATCCAGGTTCACACAGGCCCATTTCAATCTTAAACCATGATTATAAAGTGTTTGTCTACAATGGCTAAAAGAATGGCAAAAGTGATACCAAAAATTGATAGATATGGATCAATGTATTTTCATGGAGGGGAGGCAAACATTTGACAACATTAAGATAACATTGATGATCCGGAGGGAAGCAGAATATCCGTAAATACCACTGTTGTTGGCGAGTCTTGATGCAGAGAAAACATTTGACAAAGTAAGCTGGGAGTTTATAAGCAGGACAATGGAAACATTTGCATTCCTGGATAAAATTATAAGGTTGATTAGGATTGTATATGAGGGATCTGAGGCAAAAATTGAAATGGGTTGGTTCCTCTCTGATAATTTCTGTTTGAGCAGAGGAACCAGGCAGTGGCATCCTCTTTCCCTTTGTTATTTGCATTATATTTAGAACCACTGGCAAGGAAAAGAGACTCATAAATATGAGGATATAATCAATATGGTAGTCAAGAAAAGCTGGCTCTACAAGATTATTGAAGCTTAAACAAAGGCAATAGCTGCAAAGTATGTACCCCACACAAATTGGTCCAGCAATATCCATATTCATGGGGACATGATAAAATGAAGTACTTAGGAGTATGGGTTAAAAAGGATTCTGGTGTGCCAGATATGTGGGAAGAGACTAAACAAAAGATAATATAAAAACTCAGAAATTGGAAGCTCTGTTATATGGATATGGATAGCAAGATACAAGCAGTTAAAATGTTTTTAGCCCCTTTAGTTTTATACACAGGTCAGGCATATTTTTATCAACCAAAGGAGAAGTTGTGGATAGCAATTAATAAAGAGCTGAAGGATTTTATCCGGGAGGGGAAGACGGCAAGAGTCAAGTGTGATAAACTGATTCTTCCAGTAGAACAAGGCAGTTTGGGATTATCCGATTTGAAGGGTTATTTCAGAGCTACACAGTTAAGGCTCCTATATATAGAACATGCAGAAAGCTATAATTCAAAGTGGAAAGGAATGATCAAATATGAGGGAAGCTCAGTAAAAAAAGGGCAGACTGGGATTTCGGATGTAGATCCTTAAGGAGAAAAGCAATAACCATACAGAATAATATATTCATAAAGTAGCCAAAAGTATTCTAAGAACTAATCCAAAGCAGGATTGCCTTCCCTATCAAGAATTGATAACCTTGTATAGGTAAGGATAAAGAAATGGGGGGATCCTAAGCGCACTGATAGAATTTTTGGTAGAATCTAGAACAGATGCCGCTGTAAAAAGGGAATAATTAGTAGATCATACAAAATATTGCATCATAACTATAATAATTAATCAGAGAAAGTTAGGATTGGGAAGAGAGAGTGATTCTTTGTGAATTGCTTATCCAATTGGGGGGGTTATATTTGTGTCTCCCAAATATGCAACAAAGTCTAGAAGATTTAGGATCTGTGCTTGGAAATTTTTACACAGGTAATTTTATAACCCAAGAAGACTCCAAAGAATTTTTCCTCTGAAAGACAGCAAATGTTGGAGGTGTGATGGAGAAGAAAGACATAATTGGGAACATATTTTCTGCGAGTGTAATGAGTTGGCAGACTTTAAAGATTTCCTGCAGACTACTCTGTCAGAGATGCTGGATGAGCAAATTGCTGTAACTTAGGAAATGATTTTTTGAGTTATGATACAGAATTGGAATTGCCTAAATATAGCAATTCCTTGCTGAGTCGAATTATGGTGGCTGCCAAAAAAAACAATTACTAGAAAATGGAAATCAAAGTCTAAACCAGCTGGCCTAGTAGTAGTGAATAATAGTAACAGATATAGAACAACTGGAATTGGGATCTTTAGAAAAGTGTAGTAGCAAATTACGTAGAAAAAAATGGGAATTGTGGGAACAATACATGCAGAGTTGGAGGAATGAGGTTTAAAAGAAGGCAGGATTTGAATGAACTATGTAATGCATGACTGACGATGACTGGATAGATTATAAGTTGTGTATAATGTTTGCAACTAAAATTCTGTCAGTATGGTTTGCTTTCATTTATATAAATGTATGGTTGCCTATGTCATGTGATAATTTAATAAATATGTTTCTTGTTCAAAAACGTTAGGAGAGAGAAGAAAGAGTTTTGTATTGCATAGAGTTCTTGAGTGGTGTGTACAGTAGAGAGTCTATTATCTGAACTAATTGGGACCTAGGGTAGTTTGGATAGTCAAACATATAATTGAACCAGATAAAAAAACTTCTAAAATCTTTTTTTTTTCCTGCATGCAGGAATCCACTTTTCAACCATTCAGCAATTCCAATGGACAATAAAGAATGTTTTTCACACACAAGCTGGCTACAAGCTCAAAGAAAGTGCTCAAGCAAATATAATGTTTACATATTCAGATTTCATGATTTTTCCTACCCAAAAACTTTGGAAGGCCGGTTCTGATAATTGACGTTTCTGATAATCGACTCTCTACTGTATAAAGGATTAAACTCTCTTAGCAAGCTGATAAGTTTCCCTTTATAAGAGGAAAGAGTAACCAGTAAACAATAAGGCTGATGTACCTCAACACTTGGGCTTTAAAGCTCTGGTGCCCATTCCACAAGATCAGCAGGTACCACTGGAACCATTTTCATAATATTTGTATGACCAACCACCATTTATTTAGACAGCCACATACACACTGTTTGGTACTCTTTGGAATCACATGTATGATTTTCTGCTGCAGTGTGATCCCTATGATGTACACAGCACACGCATTCATCATTGCAGCACATTATAGATAACAGGCCCATTGCTCTACCCCCCCCGGTACTGTGCACATTTTTGATCTAGCAGCATGTACACAGATTTTTGCTAGTCTACTTATTGGTAACTTTTATAATGTTAGGCTGTTATGTTAATACTGTATTATTCACAAAATGTTTTACAGTTTTAAACAACGTTGTTCTGACAATAATGCAGGGTTGTGTGTTATATATTGATAAGTGTCTGCTGGCCTTCTTCTAGAAATAGCCCAGGCTGAATGGGAAATAAGGACCTTGTGGATCTGCTCTCACCCCCTTTAACAAATGTAAAGAAAGAGTATGGGTGAAATGTGTAGTTCTTCTCTTTTATAACAGGCAGCCATGTACCCTGACAGACAGTCTACTGTTGAAAATATCTGGCTAAACAGTGACTGCCATATAAAACTTTATTCCAAATCATAAACGACTTCTACAGGAGTTATCCAGTTAGGCTGTACAGCTACTGTTATGGTGAGTATATCACAGAGGAAATCTAGGCCTGAGCCTGCTGCTCTCCATCCTCCACCAAGTGTCTTTCTTGAGGTGGATGAGAACCCGGACGTTTCTTCTGCCCCAAACGTCTTGGAGGCTGGCACTGAACCTGCTTATCACACAACCTCTGAGGCCCTTGCAGACATTTGCCACTAAAATTGAGGGAAAACCATTGCTGATTTATCTCTGAGTGGTCTAAAAGAATTTATTAGATCTTTTTAGGAAGGAGGTGCTTGGGTACCTTTATCAAATCCAGGCAAGGGTTCAAACCATCACGTTTCATCAAGGAGGATGTTGCCTTAAAGAAAAGGCAGAAGTCTAAACATGTGGTGTCATCCAGCAATGATCAACAAACAGAATGGTAGGTCTTCACTCAAGGCTTGTTCATTGCTTTGATGGCATTAAAGACTCCTCAATGGGTTTTGATTCCTGTACCCTTGTGGTCATCTACCCCAAAAGGGCAAGGGACCCATAGTCCTTGGATGAGGATTCTAACTCTGATGCTGAGTCTTTTGCCCATTTCTCTCATTTGCCTTCTCCTTTAGACTATGGGTCAGAGAAGGAATCTGCCAGTCCTGATCCTCCTTTGGAGGAACTGTCCTTTGGAGAGAGACAGTCCTGTGTATGGCAGAACATTTTAAATGGATTACTCCCAGGTATCAGATGTCCAGAAAAGGTATTATGAGTTATTACATATGGACTCTCTTAAATCTTCTGCTATCCTTCCTGTTTTAGCTGCTCTATTGGGTACCTTTTCTGCTGCTTCCTTGACACCAGACTCCCAACCTCCAGCTCCTAAGAAGCGGAATAGGTTCTATAAGGTGCTGGATGCCTGCAAATTTTAATGTAAATGCCCTTCATCTGATCCAGGGGTGATTTCTCTGTCTACTGATAAGCCTTCTAGGCTACAGCTCTCTTCTAAGCTCCTTCCTTTGCAATAAGGATAGTAGAGCTATAGAGAGGATTGGTTAGAAAGTGTACACTTCCGCTACTTTAGCCTTTAGGGCTATAAATTATTAGATACATATGACAAGATATATTTTGTGTCTTCTTTCCCAGATTGGGCAAAATCTGTGATACTCCTAATTTAGCCTCAGCTCTCTGCTTGTTAGGTTCCACTTCTCAAATTGCCTAGCACTGTATAAAATGCAGCTGTGATGTGGTTGATGCCTCAAGCTCTGTAATGAGATGCTATTCCTGGCTTCACCTTCAAGCCTTACCAGATGATATTAAGGCAAAACTTCTGAATGCTCCTCTGCATAACCAGAATTTGTTTGGCACTGCTCTGGCAGAGCTCTTTAGGACCTTGGATATCATAGATAAACTTACTGAGTTAGGCATAAAGTTCTACATCATCAAATGGATAACAAACTGGCTCACCGACAGGACACATGTTGTCCGGATAGCTGAATCTGTCTCTGATAAGAATCCTTTTACTAGTGGTGTCCCACAGGACTCAGTGTTGGGACTCCTCCTGTTTGATATGTACTTCTCTGAAATGAAGACCGATGTTGGAGTCCTCTGGCTCACACAGTTCGCCGATGACTGTAAGCTGGGAGTAATCACTGAATCCCCAAATGATGCTGACATCCTACAAACAGGCATAAAAATGACAAATGACTGGTGCAAAAACCATGGACTGAGACTAAATGCTAAAAAATGCATAATTGGACCTTTCAGTAAAGCAGATATCCATGCAAATTATAATAGTGCTAGCACAACCCTAAAAGTAGACCCAGTGCTGAGGGACCTAGGAAAATGGATAGTAGCCTAAACTTTTACCACCAGGCAGCTACCATAGGGAGGAAATTAGTCTGTGAGGTTCAGCTTATGAGAAAAGGAATGGCATCAAGATCAAAGGAAGACATAGTGCCATTGTACTAATCCTTCATCAGGCCCATAACTGAGTACCAGTCTCCTTTTGCATGTACCTAACCAGGCACGTACACTAATTGGAGTAACTCGAGATGTTTCACACTAAAAAAATACAAAGCCAAAAATAAATGTTTTATACAGACTGACTAAAGACCCTACCCTACTACTTTGTGTCATATAATTTATTGAGAAATGACTTATACCTGATCTACAAGGCATTCTCTGATCCAGCCATGATGAAAATGTTATATATTCACAAGAAAAATTATGCAAGGGTTATGCTTTCCATGTACCTGAACCTTATTTGTGACTTTAATAGAATTTGCTGGAGACAGATTCATATCCCAAAGGCTACCTCGTCTATGGAATAAACTTCAAATTTTTGTAAAACAAAGCCTGTCCCTCACATTCTTCAAAAAGAGTTTGGATAAATGGATGGGGAACTGTAAATTCACTCTTGGGATACTGTCCATGTCCCTTATGGATAGAGGCAGTCTGTAAAATGACTCAGGGCTCCAAACCTAAAGACCCACTACTCTGATACTACCTCATCCCATATCTGGGGAATTAAGATGTAATACTGTCATATCCTTGGTATTACTGTCTAGGCGTGTAAAGGCTCTTGTGCCATTAGCCTAGTAATCATCTGTGAACCTTGCAGGATCAGGATAAGGTCATGAAAGATTTGAAGCACATCTTTGTTTCTCCCACTCCCAAGTTTTAGAGGAGCTATCCTAGTAAAACTGCCTTTTTGCTTAGACTGTCTGGACAGTCTTCCAAGGATAAGAAGGCTCTTGGGAGTAATTTTTTTCTGATAATCCTACTCAAGTTCCTAAGCCCCAACAGCAGTTTTTTCCTGACAAGTTTGCAGCCATCTTATTTTTTGCCCTCCTTCCCTCTTGGCCAGATTTCCTTGTCCTTCATTCATTCTCTGTCACGCCTAGTTTGGCAAAAGGTCACCATAGACTTTTGGGTTCTATCCATTATCTGGTAGGGTTACTTTATTACCTGGAAAACCCTTCCTTCCTTTTCCAATATTCCTCAACCTCCCACAGAACAGCTTCTTCATTTTACAGGGGTATTGCAGGGTATGTTGGGCCAGGGTACCATTTAACCTGTTCCCAAGACTGAGAGGTGTTTTGGGTTTTATTCCAGAATGTTTCTGTTTGCCAGGAAAAGAGGGGTCTTGGAGATCTGTCCTGGATCTTTTCTTTCTGAAAACTTTTCTCAAAGTGCCATCCTTTCGAATGCATTCTCTTCAGACTCTGTTTTCTCTGTTGCTCCCCCAAGCCTTTCTAGTTTCCCTGGACCTAAAGGACACATACCTTCATATTCCTATCTGACGTGAGTGCAGTGCAGTCTCATGGCAGAGTCTTTCAGCATGTCCAGGAGAGAATTACAAATGGATGCTTCTCAGAGATGTGTTTCTGGGGGTCTAGTTCATAACATTGAAATTTCATAACATTGAGACCAGGACATCGAAAATTCAAAACATTGAAAGTGTGCTTCATAACAATGAAAACTACATTGCACAAATAAATAAAATCCTGTACACCTACAACACCACCTAACTAACAAACACACTTTCTACTACATTTCTGCAGGGGGTCAAGCCCCCCAGACCCCTCGTAAATTAAATATACCAACTCCAAGATTGCACTACAGTGGAAAAAAGTTAATTTCCTAACATCACTGTATCACACTCACCATACACTGAGGTTAGGAAATTAACTTTTTTCCACTGTAGTGCGATCTTGGAGTTGGTATGTTTACTTTACGGGAGTGTGGGGGTAGAGCCCCCCCACACATGGGTGTGCAGGGGGGGCTTGCCCTTCTGCAGAAATGTAGTAGTGTGTCAGTTAGGTGGTGTTATAGGTGGAGAGAATGTTATTTATATATCTGTTATTGTTTTCAATGTTATGAAGCATACTTACAATGTTTTGGGTTTTCAATGTTTTGAATTTTCGATGTTCTGGTCTCAATGTTATGAAATTTCAGTGTTATGAAGTAAACCCATCTCTGGACATTGTTCAGCACTGGGGGTATTCCTCGAGTAAATCTCTTGCCTCCCCTCTAAACAGGCAGCTCCCTCTGTTCTTTTCCAGATTCCCATGCCCTTTGGCCTGGAAAGTAGATGCTTTGTCTTTTTCTTGGAAGGGAATGTTCCTGTATGCCTTTCCTCCCCTTACTTTTCTTTCCAAGGTTCTTCACAGAATCGAGAAGAACTCTCCAGAAATCTTGCAGGTGGCTCACTTTTGGCCTAGACAGCACTGCCCCCCCCCCCATACACACACACACACACACACACACACACTTATTCCATCTAGCCAGGGGCAGTAATCATAAGTTACCTCACCACATGGACCTTCTCACACAGGACAAAGGATCTTTTTTTCACCCACATCTGTCCACTCTTCAACTGATGCTTTTGGTTATAGGGTTTTGATTCCTTTCTGACACCAGTTTTCTGAAGACTTGCTTATGGTCCTGTAGGAGGCCAGGAAACCCAATAATAGAAAATCATACACGTCCAAGTGGAAATGATTTTCTTCTTCAGTAAAAGCTCATTTGTCAGCAATTTCTGCCTGTCCACCACTGACTCTTTCTCTGGCCTCTAGATTTGAGGTCAAGCAATTTATAAAAGGCGTCCTTAGTATCAGACTCCCAAGAAAGCCCATTCCTCCTTCTTGAGACCTTACTTTTGTCCTTGAAAAACTGACTCAAGGTCCTTTTGAGCCTGCTGCTGCTACTTTGTAACATTGCACATGGAAGACAGTTTTATTGGCTGCTTTAACCTCCACCAGAAGGGTGTCTGAACTCCAGTCATGGATGGCGGTCTCTCCTTTTTTAGTTTTGCATAGAGGCAGGGTGTCTCTACATATGATCCTCCTTTTATACCAAAGGTGGTTAATGCACTGTCCATTAATCAATTTATCCAGCTTTCTTCCTTTTTCCCTTCTCTGCAATCTGCTAGTGAGAATGTTTTTTTATACCTTGGACTTGCACAGACAGCTCTGGCATTATTTGGACAAAACAAAGGCCTTTCATAAGTCTGATCAGGTTTTTTTCTTTTCTTACCAGGATATTTTTATCTATTTATTGGCATTTGATTACAGGGAATGTTTGACAGAGTAGGAGCCCATTTTCAGCAGGGGCCCTAGGAGAAAAGCTCCAAAGTATTGCAAAACATTTTCAGAATAATTATTTTGCAGTCTTTAAAAATAATACAAAAAACAAATACATTTTAAATAATTATAACAGATTAGACACTATAAATACATTGGTTAAGAATAGATTCGGAATTGCAATACAAAGTGAGAGAGAAGCAGGTTAATACTATATTTAGGAAGTAAGGAAGTGGGGAGAGGAGAGGAGAATAAAGTTAAAAGAAGTTTTTGTTATTTGTCCACATTTAAGGATGTAGTTAATCCAGGTGTTGAGCAAGAACCAGGCCCAGCTTTTGGCTTGGAAGTCTTTCAGAATGGTTTTGAAGGGACAAACCCAGCAGATTTGATATGTTTGTTGACAGAGATGTGAGTTTGGTGTGACTGGATTGTAATGAATTTACTAGGAACATAGTTGTGTATATGTAGTGCTGCTGGACAAGATGGATGAGAGTTAATTTTTAATTTTATAGGTGGAAGCTGTGTGTGTGTAGTGATATAGGTACCCTTACCCCAGTTTAGGCTTTTTAGTGCTGTACAGTGGTGGGTTCTGAAAGGGTATTTGCTGCAAATATAGTGTGATGCCTGAAGGTTAGCAAGGATGGGATCACCATAAAGAAGAGTGGGAGATGAACATTTTTGGTAAAAGTTGTGACAAGAAACTGTGTGTTAGACAAGTTCAACAAGTCTAGAAATAAGGAGGAGACTGATTTGTCATTATCTTTAGCTTTTTTGACAGTATCTGTATTAGGCAGTGGGTTAGAGTTATATAAACAGGAGAAGACAAGAAGTGATGTTTAGCGGATGGGACTTCTTCCTGCAGGCGATAGTTTAGCTATTGATTTGAATGCATTTTCACTAATAATACTGATCTAGAAACTGCCATTCTTCTTAACTACTTTATAGACTCCATCAAAAAACTGACCCACCCAGACAACAACCATAAGCTACCTGTAACCTCAATCACCCTCTCTGACAACCTCACTGACCTCCACTCTCTCACACAGACTTCCTTAAATACTATTGAACACTGGCTTACGGACAACCAACTAGTCCTTAACCCAAAGAAAAACAAACTCCTCCTTTTCCTCCCAAAATATTTATTCCATCTTAAAATCTCTTTTGGTCTTCCTTCTCTAGATAACCCTATGATCTATGCTGACTCCACTACTAAACTGCTAGGAATTACAATTGATGACCAACTGAAATTTGATTACCACATCCTACAGTCCATTAAGGATATATATATATATATATATATATATATATATATACATATATACATATATATATATATATACATATATACATATATATATATATATATATATATATACACACATATATATATATATATATAATAGGGTGAGAGGATGACAATACCTAACCTATAATATGGTGTAAGTATATGTTTTTGGAGCAAATGAATAACTGTTGTGGGCAATCATCATTTGTGTTTTGTCATCTGTTTTTGTCTTGGGTCTCATTGAATCTGGGTCCCCCCCCCAGTGGACTTAACTAGTTAACAATAACAAATAAATATTTTGGAATGGAATAAAAAGATTTCTAAAAAATCTAAAGTTTGTAGTAATGTCTTTAAATTTCCTCCTTTAATGTGTGACTTTGTGTGTGTAAGACTTTTTTCAGAGAAAGGGAAATGTGGGATTCCTGGATTGACCTGTTTATATGATTGAGACTACAGCTTGTTATTTATTTGTATCTTATTTTAGGTCATTCACTGAAAAAGAGCATGGTTAGAGCAGAGAGTTTTTGTATTTTTATATTTTTTACAAGTTTAGCAGAGTTTTGAAGGTGTGTGAATGGTGTGATATGTGGCTGCTGGAGTGGGTTGGGGATTAGATCCTGGGGAAACCTTTGTTTTGTTGTTAGCATACATGTGATACAAAAAGAGTTGCTGTTTATATTTGTTTCAAGTGATAAATTACTGAGAGAGGGGATAGGGCTGAATTTATGGCTGGGATGCAATATTTCTTTAATGGCTGTCCAGAATTTTTTAGTGTTGTGTTTACTGTTCTAAATTAATGTGTTTGGTTTTTTCTTCATTAATTTGCTTTTTTTTTACAATTGTGAATGAAGATTGAAGTTTTCAAGATGTGGTATTTTATATATTTGCCATTCTTTCCTTGCCTTTTCTCTATCCTTCATTAGCATTCTGCTCTTTTTGAATAGCCAAATTGCATTGTTTGTTTTAAGTTTTTTCCTTCTAGGAGGTGCAAGGCTATTTAGGATATTCAGGAAAGTTGTACTGAGTTCATTTATAGCACCTTCTAAGGGGAGGACTTTTAGGAACGAATAGTTGATGGATTAGTAATGAACATTTCTGGGTTAAACTTAGAAAGGTTGAGTGTTTTATAAACACACTATTTAAGTAGATGCGTGTGATATCTGATTGATAAATTGGAAGATGATCACTGAAACAGTCACATATTGTACCTGAGTTGATGTATTTGCTAGAGTCCGATATTAGGAGCCAGTGTAATAGGGAATTTGATGTCTTGCTATAATGTGTGGGAATATTAATTAGTTGTGTGTAACCAAATAAGTTCATGCAGGATGTGTAGGGGACTTGGAGTTTATGACCAACCAATTGACATTCACATCACCTAGTAGCATTATTTCTTGTGCAGTTGTTATGGATAGCCAATGTAGGATATCTTCCAGTATAGTTGTATTGTCTGCATGGGGGAGGGTGGGGAGTAATACATCCATCCAGCCATCCTCAACCCCCTTTTTCCCAATTTGCACTTGGGGTCGGGGTGTCACTTCAATAGTGACAATCATCTTGAGCAAAGATTTACACTGCCAGATGGCTAGCCCTGCCACTGTAGTTCATCCGTACCAGTCCCTTGCACCTATGGCCAGTTTAGTGTGCCCAATCCACCTACTGCATGTCTTTAGAATGTGGAAGGAAACCAGAGCACTGGGAGGAAACCCACGCAACCACAGGGAGGACATGCTGACTTGCACAGAAGGCACCCCAGCCAAGATTCGAACTGGAGAATCTCTTTCTGTGAGGCAACAACACTAACCGCTGTACCACCATGTCACCCCATTGTGATAAATGTGATGCAGATATTATTCTTATAGAGGATGTATAATTCCTGACAAAGATTGCAAACAAAAAAATTGTGGGGTTGAAAAATAATATGGAATTTTAGGAAGTGGATATGTAATACATATTTATTTATAATTGTTTAATTTCAGGAAAGGTATAAGAAATTCTGCTGGACTGAATTTTGGTATTGACTTTGTTATAAGGGGAAATGTGGTGGTAGTTGGAAAATATTAAAGCAATGCCACCACCTTTCCTCTTTATATGGTCATGATGTCTCAAGGTGAGGGAGGAAAAATGAACTCTGATGGAGTTTACATATCTTGAGAATTTGTTCATGAATAAGGGTAGAGAGAGTTGGGAAGTTTACCAGTGGATTTCAGTGCAGTAGTGGCAATAAGATGTATTAGATTGTGGTGGTAAACTCAGCGTGGGGTCGTAGAGAAAAGCTCTTAGTTTATTGGTCATTCTGTGATCCAATCCTCACCTATGATCATGAACTTTGGTAGTAAACAGAAGGCTGAGATCGTAGATATAGGTGGCTGAAATGAGGTTCCTTTGTAAGGTAGCTGGGATCACTTCCTGTAGCAGAGTGAGGAGCTCAGCAATCCAGAAGAATTTCTGAACAGAGTAAATGGTTCTCCATGTTGGGAGGAGTCATTTGAGGTAATTATGGCACCTTGTGGGATTGTCACTTTGACACGTCTCACAGGAGGCGAGGCAGGCACAGCCCACTAATACAGGGGCTCAGTATAATGCTGGGACATGTTGGAAGCAAATACTTAACGTCTCTCAGCTTGCATGGGAGCACATGGGTATCTACTATAATGACCTATAAGCTGTTACTGGGAATAGGGAAGTTGTTGTTGTGTCTTTCGGCTTTTCCCAGTTAGGGGTCACCACAGCGGAACTGGCAGTAGATTTTTACTTGCCGAGTTGCTGGCCCTGATGCACAACCTTCAACGAAGGTACGCCCATTCACTCATGTCTCCACACAGAAGATGCTCTAGCTGAGAATCGAACAGGACAACGTCTTACTGTGAGGCGACAACGCTACCGCAGCACCACTTCAATACCTAACTTGTTTATCACTACAGTCTGCACCAGGACAGGTGGTTTAGAAAATAAGATTGATAAACAGTCAGAGGGAGATGCCAACAGGACATTTCACTAGCTCCATGTTTAATAGTCAAGTGCTAGATTTATTACAAAGTGTCATAATCTTGGAGTTCACATAGACAGCAAACTGCATTGTGATGAGTATCACTTCTAGTATTCAAAAGACAAATGCAAGATTGGCTCAGTAGCAGGATAGGAACTTTCCTAAGCCCAGAGTTAAGAAAAAAGATGGCAGCAGCTTTTCTCTTTTATTGTTTGGGTACATTCTTTATACAGTTTCAGATAAATCCTGGTTAATAAACTTGAAACTACCCATAGAAGAGTTACATATTTATTACTAGTTGCTGTAACCAACACAACACTGTACTAGATTCCAAGAGTAGGCTAGCCTCCAGAGTGGAATGCATGTTTCACTTGAATTTCTCCAACAAAACTCTCCTTTCCCATTGCTACCCTGTATCATTAGAAATCTTAAAATGTTACCAGCCTTTAAGAAAGTCTGCCCATCTGTAATTTTCTTACTGGCCAAATCACCAAATAGTTAATTTGTCAAGGATGTTCATGACTACCGTATTTAAAACTGGGAAATGTACCCTTTGACTGTAGAAGCATAGCAAATGCTACCAGTTCAGCAATGCTCTTTAGATTTACTACACTGATTAACAAAGCTGCACCAGTATTGCAATTTAATTCCTAAGTTTAAATAATTGTTTTCTTTTCCCATAGCCTCCACTGAAAAATGGGCTACTATTAAGTCTGGATATGTGTGTTCTGACTGCTTCATCAACATCATCATAGTCTGGATCTCTACTGAAGAAGTAGTTTGCACATTCTAAGGGCTATGTTTCACAGTATTCTGCCCTTTAAGCCCTCTCCTTGCCTTTGAGATAGCACTTGAGGTTCTTCTAAAGAATTCCATCAACTGCAGAGGGACTCCTGAAGTAAGATAAAATGGGTGTACAAGTACTCATTATATCAGTTGATCTTTTTAATTGCCATTAGGGAGGATGGTTTCTTTTTCACTTCTATTCTTTTTTTTTGGCTATTTCAGTTGCCACCAGCTAGGCAGCATCAGTAGTTTGTTTCCTTGCAAGAAGAACTGGGTTTTATTGATGGCTATGAACTGGGTATCCATGGAACTGACGCACAGTGCACATAAATGCATCCTAATTCCATTGGTTAATCATCATCTTCTTCTTTCGGCTTTTCCCGGTTAGGGGTCACCACAGTGGATCACCTGTCCACTCATGATTGGCAGTGGAGTTTTACGGTGTCGAGTTGCCAGCCCGGCGCCCAACCTTCCACAGAAGGCACACACACACACCTAGGGCCAATTTAGAGTGTCCAATCCACCTACAGCATGTCTTTAGGATGTGGGAGGAAACCAGAGCACCCGGAGGAAGCCCACGTGACCACAGGGAGGACATGCAGACTCCACACAGAAGGCACCCCAGCTGAGGATCAAACCGCAGAACCTCTTGCTGTGAGGCGGCAACGCTAACCACTGCACCACCGCAGCCGCCCCCATTGGTGAATAGTTACATGAAAGATCAATCAAAAATAGAACCCAAAGCTTGCTATGAGGAGGTCATCATCATCCACCAATAGGACTGAAACTGCAGGCTTTCAGTCAGCTCAGCATGTGAAACTTTCCCAGGCTACTCTCTTTTATCAATAATACTTTATGAATATTCTCTCCAGATCTCTCTAGCTGCGTATCAAACTTGCACTAGGGATAAAATGTCCACTGGCTATTCCACACTTAAATCTATTTTTTGTGCAAAAAAATAACATTTTTGTGTTATTTTCTTCATATTTCACTTTTCCATCCTCTATATTCCTTTCCAGATTATACAGTGTCAGGCCAGTTAATCTTTTAACCTTTTTAACAGTTTATCAACACTCCACAGGCCTCAGCATTTGTTTTGCCACACCAGATCTCTTCTTTACATTACTACTTTTATTTTGCTGGGCATCTACTTTGCTTGCTTTGTTCTAGTTTATGTTTAAGTAAAAGTAATATTGAAGGAATTTTTTGTTGTACAGTGTTTATCTGCATATTTTTAGTCTTCTCTGCCAACCTGATTGTTGTGGTGGTGGTATGGCTGTTGAGCCATTTTCTAGTTGTTTCAAATTTGCCGGTTGTTCTGTTTGCTTTGTGTAGAAAGCTATTCTGTTATGAACTTAGAGCATTCGATACACAATTCCTGCTCACGACAAGTATACCTTATGGTGGTGGTTGCCTTGGAGAAGAATGCTTCAAGGAAAAATGTTAAATTAGTGACTTCTTTTATTCCCTATAGAGAACAGTAAGCAAATTAATTCTATGTGGCTCAAAAGGTAATTCTGTATTCACACCTGAAAGGGTCCACATCATTCACCCCTGGGATGAAATAAGGTCTTCTAACTTCTCAAAATATTGAGAAAAGAAAAGGGTTGTGATAAAAAAAGAAAGAAAAGGAGTAAAAGTGAGGGATTTGGTGTTTCTGTAAGTAAGACACCCAGGACAGATTTGTCTACTTCTCCTACTACCAGTCCTACTGGAGTGTCCAAGTTACTGGAAAATATGAAGGTCTGTCCAAACACTATTATATTGGGCGACTTCAACTACCCAAACATAGACTGGGATCATTACTCTAGCTCCAACACCCTAGCCCCAACACCCTAGCCCAAAGGTTCCTAGAATTTATAAGCTCAAATGCTATGGAACAACTTGTTACCATTCCCACAAGAGGGGAAAACATACTGGACCTGATCATCACCAACATGGGGGCTCTATGCTCCAGACCAGAAGTGTATCCCTCACTGGTAAGATCAGACCATAAACTAATCTCACTGGATATTCACAACCTGACCCCACCCCCTGCCCAGAAAAACACAGTGAAAAACTGCTCTAAAGCAAATTTCACACTCCTCAAAACCGAGGTGGAATCCTTCAAAGCCCCTGGGCCTGTGGAAAATATGGCCCAGACTGCAGAATCCTTTATAAGCGCATTCTATGAACACCTTCAGGAATGCATGGATCATGCAATCCCAAATAAAACCAAGACCCAATCCTCCAAAGGCAGGCGTCCTGTCTGATGGACCCCAGCCATAAACAAACTATACAATAGAAGGAAGAAGTTACTACATGATAGAGCAAAATCCCAAAAAGGGAAGGCATCTCTGATCAGTATTAGCAAAAAACTACGGGCACTCATAAAATCGTCTAAGGCCAGTTTCGAGAGAAAAATTGCACAGGACACTAAGGATAATCATAAGGCTTTCTTTAGTTATGTTAGGAACCTGGGTCAGAATTCCCAGATATGCTCAGAATTAGTCCAAAATGACAAAAAATACACCGAACCCACAGACATTGCCAACATCCTAGCTGACAGGTTCAGCAAACTCCCCACAAAGGGCAAATATCTATCCCAGCAGAGTGCTGCCCCCCTGACATCTCAGATGCTCAAGTAAGAGCCGCCCTCTCCAAAGCAAAAAACACAGCATCAATGGGACCAGACTGTGTCCCGGGCTGCATCCTACATGAACTCCAAGAAGAGCTAATCCCAAACATAAAACTACTGTTCAATCTCAGCCTTACTACAGGATATGTACCCAAAGAGTGGTGTACAGCAACAGTGGTCCCTCTCCACTAAGTTGGTGCCTCAACGGATCCTGGAAACTATTGCCCCATAAGCCTGACTAGCTTGGTCTGCAAAGCTATGGAAAGGATCATCATGGACCTCATAAATAAAGATATTGGGGACCTACAGACACTGGATCCTACCCAGTTCGGCTTTGTTAAGGGCAGATCCTGCCTCTTAAACCTGGTCGATTTCTTTGAAACAGCCACCAAGGCCATTGACGAGGGGAAGGTGGTCCACACAGCCTAGTTGGACCTCGCAAAAGCCTTCGATACATTACACCACTTGGGCATTATAGATAAGCTCACCAGCTTAAATATAAACCCCTATGTCACTAGATGGGTTGCAAACTGGCTCAAGGACAGAACCCACATGGTTAGAATTGCTGGAGCCATGTCAGACTCCAAACCAGTTACAAGTGGCGTCCCACAAGGCTCAGTCCTGGGACCTCTCTTGTTCGGTATATATTTCTCGGAGGTACAGGCCAACATGGAAGGACTGTGGCTGACCAAGTTTGCAGATGACTGCAAACTAGGTGCCATAATCGACTCTCCAGCCGACACAAGCATCCTACAAAAGGGCCTCATAGAAACAGACAACTGGTGCCAGAGCCATGGCCTCAAGCTAAATGCCAAAAAGTGTATAGTCATCCCCTTTGGCAAAAACAAAGTGCCCACAAATTACCACATAGGTGGTAATCCATTAAGTACGGAAGAAGTAATTAGGGACCCGGGGACCCAAGTTGATAGCAATCTCTCATTTGAAAACCATGTGGCCAAAGTGGTTAGAAAAACATTTTGTATAGCCCACCTAATCATGAAGGGATTCACATCTAGATCAGGGGAGGTCATCATGCCTCTTTACTCATCCCTCATCTGGCCCATAATAGAGTACAATGCCCCTTTTGGGATGTACCTTACCAGACACCTGCAGCAACTGCAAAGAACCCAAAAGTACCTCACCAAGAGGATCAAAGGGCTCAAACAGATGCCATATGCTGCCCAGTTAAAGAAACTCCAGCTCTACTCAGTGGCATACCGCCTGCTCAGAGACGACCTGTGCCTGATGTATAAAGCCATGTCCAACCCAGAATTAATGGACATGCTGCACCTCAGAAAATCCAAATCCCATCGAGCTACCCGCTCGAGAGACTTGAACCTCAGCACTGAAATAATTAGGACATGCTGGAGGGACAGATTCATAACCCAGAGGCTCCCTTCACTCTGGAATAAAATCCCAGTCCAGGTTAGGCAGAGTCCCTCATTGACTCTCTTCAAGAGGAATCTTGATGAGTGGATGGGAGATCGTAGATTTACCCCAGGTATCACTTCTGTGTCACTGTTAGACAGAGGCACAGTATACTAACCTCGAAAAAGGGCATAGCAAAATTCATTTAAAATGGGTGACGAAAGCCAAACACACTCTGGCTAGGCTTATAAATGCCCTAGGGCAGATAGCCTAGTATGAACCTATGAACTTGTAATTGTTGCCAAGTCTTTTCTCCCATGGAAGTGAGGCAGGATAGTATATATTCTTCAGGTCTAATTCAGAAGTTAGAAGAATTCTGCACTGCAGACCTGTGTTTACCAGGTCTGCAAAGTGTCTTTAGAGCCACTCTGTCACCATGAACATTGATTATGAGAAGATAATGAGGACTGTTTTCCTGAGAGTGCAGGAAGAAATATTTCTTTCCTTTTTCTCCCTCTGGTAGCAGGTAGATGCAGACATTTTTCCCATGCCTTCATTTTCTACATTTTCACCCCTATCCTCATCAACAACCCCTGTTTTTGGCTCTTGTTCCAGTGAAGACCAGTCCATGAGCCTACACATCTCAACAGATTTTCATCATCCGTAGATATAATCTTGGTTTTGGGACAGAAGTCATTGGGGTTTGTGCCATCAATGTCAATGATTCTGTCTTTGTCTTCAGTCATCAACATCAGCAATTTCTGTGCACCTGTAATTCAGCTTTTTGGGGTTGATTTCAACTCCATCTTTGTTGGGGTTGTTGCAGATCTTGGCTAGGTCTTCTATAGAGTCATTGGCCTCAGGGCTATGTATGTCTAGCTTAAGATCAATGAGCTCATTGGCTGTGTTGTTTGGGGTTGAGTTTGGCACTGACCTTTTTTCAGCATCACCTTCAGCCAAAGGCTTTGATTCTGTGCAGTCAAGATCAGTATCTTTAGCCCCAAATGTGGCATTAGCTTAACAAAATAGGGGAGAAGGTCCAAGGGGCTGTTGCAGAATAAGCCATGTGTATATGGATTATATCATGCCGCTTCATCATTTGATCAGTTCCTTCAGGTCTAGTAGAAGACACAGTTCCAAAGGAAAACACCTACATTAACCATTTGAGTCCCCTACCCCAGATGCTAATAATGGAGACACTACTGATTTCTGACCATCCTTTCCAAATAGCTCATTGAAGTAATAAAGTAGAGTGTAGCATGGTCTACAGAGCCCAAAGTGTGTCTTAAGAGGATAATGCAAGAAGCATTTAAGGCCCTTTAGTCATTCTTCTGAGTGGTCCCCATCACAGAAGATTATACGGTTTGTTGTCAGAATTGCCTGGGAAGACCCTGGTATTGTGGCACTTAATTCAAGGAGGTCAGACAAGGTCATCTACCCTCCCAAAGATTGGACTTGCTTGCTAGAGATTCCCAAAGTAAGCTTTATTGTTTCCATGATGACCCTTAAAAGGCCAGTACTTCCCAGATTCGTACTGTTCATCCTTCTGATAAAAAGGTGAGTGATGGAGAAATTTCATAAGCATGTTTATATATCTTCTTTATTCATTTTAAAACCTGTGAATTCTATCTCTCTATCTCATACATTGTACATTTTCAGTGGGAGTTGGCATAGGAAGTGTACCTCTCACTGGGGTATTTGAGTTGCCTGAAAGAAGGTTCGAGATCATGTTACAGTCTCAGATGACAACCAGATTTCCCATGTCCATTATCACCATATGACCTGCTCATAAGTTAGCACATGGAGATGACAGGGCAGTAAGTGCTGGCATAACTCTTTGCTAGTGTTCATAGGTTCACACGTGTAGTAGGTCAATGACCACAAGCATCTTTTTAAGCGTGGCCATGCATCCTGAATGTCTGACAAGTTCTATGCTTAAAAAGTGTAGGCTGGTGCTTGGGAGATGAACCATCTACAGGCTGCCTGTATCCGTTGGACACAGGTGCCAAACCAGGGATGAATTTCCTGTTCCACATTCAGTCGCCCCAGTTACACTTGAAATGGGTTAGTGAGGAACACTGCTTCATATGGATGGGAGCCTGTTCCAGCAAAGGGACAATCTCTTGGATACATACCTGCCTCTCTAGCAGGTCCTGCTTATATCTCAGACAAGGTGTAAGTCTTTATAATGGGTAATTTTTGGTTCTGTTTGTTTTGAGGATATGCTGGAGGCTTATCAGGGTGGGATCTGAAAATGCCTTGTATGCCAGGCTTAGATCTCCCCTCAACAGCCTGTCGGAGACAGAGTACAGAGATAGAGCTTTGGGGTCAAATAATTAGAGGGAAAGGTAATGGAATGGGAAGGGGCCAGTAATATATTTGGACTGCAGGCTAGAGATTGCCCTATTAATGGTTGACATCAGAGAAAGGAATATGAGGATCCTAAATGAAAGATCTGCACTAGTAGTGTTTTTAGTAGAATCTAGAACAGAAGTTGATTTTAAAAAAGGGATAATTAGTAGGGCATATAAAATATTACATAATAACTATAGGAATCAGTCAGAGGATATTAGAAAAAATTGGGAAGAGAAACTGGATAAGCAATCCACAAAGAAATAATGGGAGGATATATGTGGCTCCCAAATGTGCAACAAAGTCTAGAAGATTTAGGATCTTTGCTTGAAAGTGTTTGCTTAGGTATTTTTGTACCCCAAGCAGACTATAAAGAATTTTTACTCGGATAAATTGTAAATGTTGGAGGTGTGATGAGGGAGAAACAGGTAATTGGGAACATTTTGTGATGAATTAGCAGACTTTAAAAATTCCCTGCAGACTACTCTTTCAGAAATACTGTGCGACCAAATTGATATAGCTAAGAAAAATATTTTTTGAGCTGTGTTACAGAATCAAAATTGACTAGTCATAGTAAGGCCTTGCTGTGTCTAATTATGATGGCTGCCAAAAAAGCAGTTACTAGAAAATGGAAATCAAAGTCTAAACCAACCATACTAGAAGTAGTAAATATAGTAATAAAGATAAAATAATTGGGAGTGTGATCTTTAGAAACGGGTAGTAGCAAATTACATAGAAAAAAAGTGGGAATTGTGGGAACAATGCATGCAGAATAATGTTTTGGAGAAGAAATGAGGTTTAAGGGAAGACCGGAATTGAATGAGCTATGTAATGTTAGATGGACAATGACTATAAAAGATTATATGTGATGTATAATGTTTGCAATTGAAAATGTCAGTATGGTTTGCTTTTATTTATATAAATGTATGATTGCCTATGTCATAAGTGCTAATTCATAAAAGTGTTTCTTGTTTAACAAAAAAAATTGGCCTTTTGAGAAATGAACACCCCACCTTCCTACATCTACTGTGTCACCAAAGAATTAAACACATGTATGTAGTGCCTCCATGTCAGTCAGCAGCTTAATAAAACATGCTGGTGTGAGAGGTTCTTATCCTAGTGTGTTTTCCACCTATGGAATAAACTACCCCTGCGTGTTAAGCCAAAGTAGTGCCATAATTACAATCAAGACTAACTAGACAATTGGATGAGCATTCACAAATTCTCCCTACATCTGTTTAATGTGATCTTTCTTGTGGCAGGATGCGACTCCATATGGTGGGTGTTCTGACTAGGCTGTTAATGGCTTAGCTATGAACAAACAGCAACAGCAGGGGTACTGTGGCCCTTCTTCGTAGGCTATCAGTTTAATCCAGGATTCTTGGTTGGCAGCCCTACTCCGGAGGCAGTCAAGGGCCATCAGTCCCTCCATTTAGATGCATGGCTGGCTGTCACACAGGACAAGTGAATTCCAGCAGAAATATCCAGAGGATACATGATTCCCTTCTCCACCTCTCTTGTCCCGCTGTCTGCCATTGTCTAACATGTCATTCCATCAAAAGTCTGTGACAAGAAAAGAGATCTTAAACCTTACCGCCAAGGTAGACCTCAAATAGGTCTTATGCTGGCAGAAAGGATGTGTTTTTTACTCCAGAGTCTTTTTATTATATTAAGGACCTTAGACTGATACTTGATCTGATTAGCCTAAATACATTTATTCCAAACAATCTTTCCTGATGGTCGTAGTACAGTTCATCCTTCCTTGTCTGCAAGAAAGAGCTTGCTTGTGTTATATGGACCACTGGGATATGTATGTGTACAACACAGTAGCCAAGAAACCCAAGTAGGAGCTAGCCTTAAAAAATTCTCAAGACTACCATTCAGTATCTCCTCAATACCAAGGGTTTTTACCAAATACAGGTATGTGGTTGAGCAAACCAGATGATGCTATGGGTGAAGTTGTTTCCATACCTGAATGATGTGGTTGTAGCAAACCAGATGACGCTATGGGTGAAGTTGTTTCCATACCTGAATGACGGTCTTCTAAGCACACCAATTTTAGAGAGACTATTTGAAAATTGGTAGTCTCTATGGAGTCTTTTTTAATCCTTGGTAATGGCAAAGTCTCTGATGGACCCCTCAGAGAAACTAACCTTCAGTGGAAGCACCTTGGATACTGTTTCCTTTAAAGTACATCTTTTAGATAGGATTCTTTGGCTGTACAACAGTGGCTTCATTTCTTTACTGTACATGGTTCCTCATGCTGGGTTTTGTCTATATTCTGTAGAGGCCTTTTTTCCTCCCCACAGCTGACCCTCAACTGCTACCAGGATTTCTCCTTTTGTCCACCAAGTCTACCAAGCACTCTGTTTTATTCTCTGACTGACTTACTCCTGCTGATGTCCAGGGGCAGTGAGGAGTTTAAGCTCCTGGCGCAGCATCATATTGCTACAAAGGAGTGATTTTTTTTTTTTTCTTTAAGCCCTAACTTTTTCCGTCCCCATGCATGTCTGTTCATACACAGATGACAGCTATGCAGTGATGTGTGATGGCATATCATCCCATCTCTGCTTCTCTTATGTGTCCCCAGTCTCCTTTAAAGATTGAACACATCTCAGATGCCTGAGCTGCTAAGCAAGCCTAGATCACCTGGGCCATAATTAGGGCTTTACTTGTCTATGACACAGTACTGGCCATAGAAGCTTAAGTTGCTGCTGTTCTGTAAAAGCCCACCTTAGCCATATCCACTTTCCATCAATGCTCCAACACTTTATCTTTGCCTTCTTTAAAAGTCTACAAAACATTCTTGAGAGGTACTTTCCAGAGATGACCTTCACTGAAAGTTTCTATCACTCCATGAGACCCGTGTTTCACTTTTGCAGTGTGCCCTTCATTCTTCTGAGTGTTTTACAAAGGCTGATGTGAAGTCTTCGAAGATTGTCTATGTAGTAGTCAGTACTGCCACTAGAATTCCTGAATTACAGGCTTTGTGTAAATTCTCAATATTTGGGCTTCATAAGGACAGGGTGCATTTCAAACTAATTCTTCCTTTATGCCTAGGGTAGCCACTGTGACAAATCGTAATAAATCCATATATTTCCATGTGTTCTTTCCTAATGTCACAAACAGAAGTGAATATTACTTTGCATGGATTTCCATAGACAACTTATCTTTTTCTGTGAATGGAACCAAATTAATTAGGAAAGATTTACAAATCCTTGGCTCATTTTCTAACAAAATGTTAGGCTCTTAAATATAAAACTTGTCCCATGGCTTACTGACTGGTTCAACTTCTGTTATGAAAAACATATTTAGATGCTTCCCTTTGTGCCTACAACACACAGAGCTGGAGAGCAGTGACTAAGTCTCCAGTATTTTTCAAAAATGCATCCTTGGGTAATATCTGTTGAGTGCAGCTGTTACATGGACTTCAGAGTACTTTTGCACATTATAAGCTGGATATGATTTCCATGTCTTAGTCTTTCTTTGGAGCTGCAGTGATGAGACCTCTGTTTCCATGATGACCATCCAGGAAGATAAGTTTGGGGCTCTGACCTACTGGTTGGTGAGGGTATATCCCTCATACCACATACAGAAGTTATGTACTTACCCATAACAAGAGATCTGAATGAGTAGGTCCACCCTTATTGATTTACCCTCCCTCCGTTCCCTCAAATTAAGGTAGGTATGGCTTAGAGGATGTTTTGTGGCTTTTGCAATATGGTGTCACTTGGTGCTCTGCTTTCAAGCTGCACACTTGAAATATGGATGGGAACCTAGCCTTCAGAGAACTGTTAGTAAAGTGGAAGGACTAGAGGTTTTGGCAAGTATTTGGTTTCATACCTGCTAGATTATTGGGACTGAAATGCTTATCCAGATCTGTTGTTATGGTAATTACATATTTTCAGTGTTTCCACACACTGCAGAAGGCCTTTTTGAAGAGCGATACTTATGGTGAATGGCAGTTTGTTAATAATTTAACTTTGGCTTCTTGTTAGATATGTGGGGCCTGATCCTGTAGGTTGTTTGAAAAACAAACTCTGATTCGGGCAAGAATCAGTGAATTTCATAACTTGCTATTACACCTTTAAAGTATTTTGGAAGGAAGGCTTCATATCCCTATGCCCCCCCACATGCAACCTCTGAAATCACTGTACCTCAGAGTAAGATAATACTTTGAGGTACTCAACGTCAGTCAGTATATATTTACTCAAATACACAGGCAGCATATTTACAGTCTGTGAAATTTATGCAGGCATCCGTTTAATGCAGCTGTGTGTAAACTGCCTTCCTAGACTGTGCGTAGTACTCCTTCTGGTGCTTTATTCTTGCTGAAGAAAATAACTTCGGAGACGATGCAAGATTTGTGTTCTTGAATAAGATCTTAAATAATGATTTTGTTTGTTCCATACTTTGCTGCCCATTCACGGGCTCTGTTTTATGGAGCAGCATGTCACTGCAGCTGCAGTGAAATTACTGAGCTGCTCTGTACTTTAGCTAGTTTGCATATGCATTCTTTTCTAGTTCTTTGCAGAGTACATGAGCATAATCTCTAGTAATTCAGACTCCAGCTTTTAATTCAGAAACTACCAAACAGTATCCAGTCTCCACTGGAATGTCAAGATTGTCTTGTACTAGAGGTCTACTGCCTTACTTTGTACATTGCCACAAAACTATTAATAGCTCTGTACATAGACACGTAAAACTGTATTACTCTTGAACTGATAGCAGTGTACATGGAAACCTCTTGAACAAGTATGTAAAACTATTGCTCCTGTTAACACTGTACCTTGCATGAAATAAATTTCTGCAACTCTATAAGGCGATACTTTTGCCATGTAGCTGTTTCTACCATGTAGAGCCTTCTTGACTATAAACTATAAACTAACTCTTGTCACAATCATTTCAAAATGATCTGTGTAATAGCTCATGAGATGTAAAATGCCTCTTCTGTAATCATTTTAAAATTATCTAGGTGATAGTCATTTAATTTTTATCTCTGTAACAAATTGTGCAGTTGCACCCAGGCCATGGCTGAAAAGGGTCCATTGGATGAGTTCACTTACCAAGACAGCAAAGGAAGAATAAAATAAATAAAGAGATCATAGGAATTACAAGGCAACTGAGCCATGAGGCCATTTCTGCCTTACCTGCCTATTCAAAGAGTACCAGGCCATTATAAGTAAAGAGAGGGGCAAACATGTCTGGATAGGATCTTAGGAGTTACAAGGCAAATGAACCACAAAGCAATTTCCTCTTTGCCAGTACCCACCCTTAGGGTTTGCCTCCCTTTTCAAGGAGGCCCTTGACCAGTCATACCATGGATGACTTTATGAATATCTATCCAGTGTCTAGCTCTTTTTTAAAGGCAAACAGCGTGTCACACTGCTTAACATTGAGACAGTTTGTTCTAGAGAAGGGGTAGGCACTGTGTGACAAATGTATCCCTCCTGTTTGCCTTTATTTGTTGGAGTAGATTTAGATCTCTGGCCTCAGTTTTAGCTGGACTGTTTGACTTACTGATTGAGTTCTTGGACTACTGCATCCCTTACAGCCCTATAAGCAAGACATGTATTGCCTCTAAGACGTCTGTATGAAACCAAGTATAGAGATAAGGCCTCCAGTCTTTATTTGATGATCAGATATTTTAGGCCTCTGACCTTTTAAACTACAAACTTCTGGGGTCATTCCAGTTACTTGATATGTTTAATAAGGTACATCTCAGATAGGGCATTGCATTCAATGATGTAGAATAAGGAGTTGAGGACTGCTTTTCATATGGAAGAAATACTTTTTGCTATGAGGTGTGCAAGGTGAAAGGATTTTCCTAATCACCATTGCAATGTGATGGTCAAATATAAGGGAGCTGTCCACCTAAGCACCCAGGCCTTTCGCAGTCTTTTTAAGTGTTATGTTTTCTGTGCTATATGGTGGAGTTAAGGGTGTTTACCAAATGCAGCAGTGTTGCACTTTTTAGCATTGAGCTTGAAGCCATGTTTAGTAGTCCAGCTTATTGACAAGTTTAAGATCCTGGAGTGCATGTATGTCAGAAGGGGAATTTGACAGTAATTCCCAGCTGGCAGTCATCTGCAAACTTCGTTACCCAAAGATCCCTGTTTGATAATTGGCAGTCTGAGAAGTAGGTGCTGAACAGCAAAGGTCTCAGCACAGAACTCCGCTGAGAGGAAAGATGTTGCTCAATGTCTACAGCGAACTGCTTATAAAATATTTAAGCTTTGTGGTAACACATCCATCCATTCACCCACAGCCCCTTTTTTCCATTTTTGCAAATAGGGTTAGGGTGTCACTTGAACAGTGGCAATCATCTAGAGCCAAAGTTTAAACCACCGGGTGGCTAGCCCTGCTGCAGTAGTTTTTCCAAACCACACACTTGCAGGCACACTATCACCTTTGGCCAATTTAGAGTGTCCAGAGCACCTACTGCATGTCTTTGGAATGTGAGAGGTAACCCAAGCAAACACCAGGAGGACATGCAGATGCTGCACAGAAGGCACCCAAGCCAAGAATCAAACTGGTGAACCTCTTGCTGTGAGGCGACAATGCTGTTTACTATGCCATTCTATGATGCCTTATAATTACATTGCTGTGACCTTGTGAACTACTATGGATTTACACACCACAGCTTTTTGTTAACTATGTCTTATCCTGCTTTTATCACACAGCATTGCATGTGTCACATTTTGATTATAACTCCGTGAGAAGGAAAAATACTTTCTCTTGTCTGGGGTTTGAACCCATGACTCCTCGCATTCTATACACTGGACCAACAAGGAATTGCTGGACAGCTAGGTACCTGGTTCCCCCTCAAGAGTAGTTGTTTCTCAATTCAGCTAGGAAATCACCATGTTGGTGATTTTAAACACACTCGTATTGAATGCAGTACAAATGATTAACCTAGTATTATATTAAGAACTCAGCAAAGAAAAAAATATCCGTTGTTTGGGGATTGAACTCTTAATCCCGTGTGTTCTGTGAGGTTATTGCCACTGGATCAAAAAGGAGTCACTGGACAGTTAGTTGTGTGGTTTCCCACAAGAGCAGTTGTTTCTCCTTTCATCTAGGAAAATGCCATTATGGTGATTTTGAGCACACAAGCATCTGATTCAAAACAAATGTGGGTTAGTGTGTTTTTCTTTCTCTTTGAGTTGTTAACATAATTGTTTTTTGTTCTGCATCGAATGCAGTTGTATAAAGCAAACTGAGTTCCTCATCTGTTACATTTTGCAGTGATGCAAGTAGCCAGTGACAACTTTAAGATGCGCATACACACTTATTAACATGGCACCACATTTACTGTAACTAGATTTGATGCACTTTGTTCCCCTTTTTGCATGAATGTTGTGGTGAGTGCAGTGCAGTCATTTACATAAACAAGATCTGTGTATTTTTTAATATTTTAATGGGAAAGTGTCTATGTAAATATATGAGTGTCTCACTCCCTCTCTCATATATGTGTGTGTGTGTGTGTGTGTGTGTGTGTGTGTGTGTGTGTGTGCGCGCGCGTATTATATTTGTATATGTTTAAGAAAAGTCTTCAGATTTAAGACTTAATGAAATGATTGAAACTAGTGTGTTTAAGGGTTTTTTTTCTGTATCTACACTGACTCTCTTCATACAGTGCAGCTGCTAAACTTGGTAGGATATACATATTTTTGCCTTCTGAAGGCAGTGCTCATTATATAGTAATTGGCTACTAAATATGTATGCCATTAGTGGTAAGGCTGCTTTCTGTTGTTTTATGACTAGCTGTTGGGTGCTAGGAAGTAAACATATGAGTTGGAGCCATAAGTGTAACTGCATTTGTGTGGCCAACATGTTTGCAAGTGCTTGTTTTGGTATTTGCATTTATGCATAGCTCTCAACCTTCCATCTCCAAAATGAGGAACACTGTCATAATGTAGAACAAATGGGCAAAATGTGGAACACTTTCTAATGGCTTACTAACAGCTTCAACTAGAAAACGCATAGGGTGGTTAAAATGTGATATACTTATAGAATAGGTATTTTAATAAAATAATATGATTCAGTTGTACTTACCACTGATATCAGTTAAAAAATAACACTGAATGTGTGACAGACCCCTTTCAGTGTGGAACTTTGAGGAACATGAACTTTTTAAGACCTCTAATGAGGTACACTTGAGAGGTATGCATGTATGGTAGTTTAATAATAATTTACTACATTTAATTTTTATCCCACCTCTCTTTAGACTGATGTTAGCAGCAGTGCAACTGAGACTTCTGTTTAAATAAGCACAGTTTCAACCCAGCTGAAATGTATGCTGAAAGTAATTTTATATTTTTAAAATTCATATATTATGTTTGCATAGAGCAACTTACATAACTTTTGAAAAGTGAAGTGAAAACTGTACTGTGTAGTATCCTATGCTTTCCTTATTTAAAACAACAAAAGTAGTGTTTACATTTTATCACTAAGTAAATCAAAAATGCAAACTAACAGACAATTCAAATTGTATTATTATTTGGTGTCTTAATATATGATATGTTGCCTTTACAGACTTGGAGGTGGCCCAGATGATGCAAAAGAAATAATGCGTCACAGCTTTTTTTCTGGTGTAAATTGGCAAGATGTGTATGACAAAAAGGTATGTTTGTATTGCTAATTCAAGATTTGGAGAATTCATAGTTAATTTGTCATCTTTAAGGATTCACATTTGTCTATTTCAAAAATATGATTTTCTGTTCAGTGGTCATAGTGCTTTTTCACTGTTTAAGTATGTAAATAATATTTATAGTCCAATATTACAAGATGTTTAATTTATCACACAGACTAAAGCTCAGTGTAGTCCATGCATCTGTTTTTCTGTCCTTTTAAGGTGTGAGTAGGGTTGCCACCTGTCAGGAAGTGTTCCTGAGAGTCAGGAAAACAGGGTCTCTGTGAGGAAATCCAGTTATGGTGAATACTTGAAAGGTATTTTGAATCATTCACAGAACTAGCACATTTGTGAAGTATGTTTCCTAAGTTGCTTATAATTTAATTTAAGTTTCATATGTGCATTCAAATGCAGTGTAAAAACAATGTGTTTGGGGTTGGGTTGAAATGTATGACTGTGTATAAGAGCAACAAATTAGCCATAACTACTTCCCCTTTGCATCACTGTCAAACATCAGCATTGCACATAATACGTGGCTATTTTTGGTTGCATAAACAAGATGTGTGGGAAAGGAACACATCACTGGCACAGTAGCACAGCGAATAATGTTGCCATGTTACAGCTCATGCCTTCCTGTCTGAGTTCTTGGCGGTTCTGGGTCCATCTGTGTGATGTCTGCATATCCTTTTCTCTGTGTGGGTTTTATTCAGGTGCACTCATTTTCTCCTGTACCCCAAAGATATGCCATACGTGAATTGATGTTCTTTCAGTTTGTGTGTAGAAAGCATATTGTGTGTGTCTGTCTATTTAGTCATAGTTCTGGCAATGCCAGTGAGAGAAGAGAGAGTGTGTGTGTGTGTGTGTGTGTGTGTGTGTGTGTGTGTGTGTGTGTGTGTGTAAAAATAGTATTGACAGGTGCATAAATAAATCTCCTAAGTAATAAAAAAAAAATAAGGCATAAAATACATCCTAGAACATCAAGAACCTCAAAACTTCTGGGGGCCTTTATTCCTGGCTGTATAACCGGGTCTTTATTAAATGATCAAAAATACAGTTCAGCGAATTAGCTCTTGCCCCCCACACCCCCTGCTAATTATATATACCAACTCCGAGATTGCACTACAGTGAGGAAAGGGCAAATTGTCTGATCTTCACTGTACTGCAATCGCAATGTTCAGAATTCGCTGAACTGTATTTTCGATGGACATAGCATTCGACAAATTCATCTTTCGATAATCTAATATAGACCTGTATAGCTTGCATAGTAGGCTTCTCATTCATAGGCCTCACCTAGTCTAAAACTGACCCCACTCAGAGGTTGGCACAGTGATTGCTTTAGCTTGTGTGTGGAGGCAGGTGTTACTGGTGTCATTATTTTTTAATTTTTACTTAGTCAAACTTTAGAGGTGTGTGTACGCATGTGCAGAAGGTTGCTGTAACTTGTTTGTTGGCTGGGGACAGTGTGGTCATTTTTTTTTAACTTTCCTCAAAGTCACACCTCAAACATGTGCACAGGATGTCACTATAGCTTCTCTGGGGCCAGTGTGCTGCATAGGAGAAACAAGATGGAATAAATTACTGTAAGTGCTATCTTTATTTTCGCTTTCTTCACAATTGAAATCAGTTGCACATGCATGTGGGTAACTTTAGAGGTAAAGAAAAGGAGGCTTGCTCCATAAGTACAATTGACAGCAATAGGTGGAAATTTGTTGTTGTTGTGCTCTATTTATTCTTCTCCTTTCATCCTAGTTTGACTTCAGGAGGGTACCTAGATGGTGTCAGTTTTTTGGGGTTGGGGCTGAGGAGACATGCTGTGTTATATGACAGCAGCAACTTAAAATATATGACTTTGTTGTTTCACTTTCACCCAATTTAATGCTATACAGGAACACTGAAGATTTACTAATTTTTTTGGGGGGGGGGTGACAGTCATCCCAGATATGATTTAAATGCCCTCACAAGTGTTTTATTGTCAGTTTATGGATAAGTACTGCTCAGTTTTATGGCAACTACTGTGTCGTCAGACTTGAAAATTAAGTCTTGAACATTACCTATGTCTTCATTGAAAGAAAAAAAAATCAGTTTCTTTCCTAAGTCATTATTTGTCATTCAGGACATCAATGGACCAAAGGTTGTGCAAAAAAAGGTATAAAATACACATCAGATATATAGAATTCCATAGCATCTGGGGCATAGTGACCCCCAGTATAATTAAATTCTTTCCTGTACAGTTATTACCGTACAGTAATCTTTGCCATTTAGGATATGTTGCGAAAAACTGATGAGATCAAGTGTGAAAAAACAAAAGAACTCTGGGTAGTATGAGGAGGCAAGGATGGAAAACAGGGGAGTAGGATGATAGTAGACACCAGCATACCCCTCAACTTGGAAATGTCAAAAATCTGGACAAAGGCCCATAAACAATAGGTACAAATCTGTACACTGATTAACATAAAGTTTGCATATATAATTGTAACCCGACCACCCCAGTGGAATTGTGGGATACCAACGTTCAAACACAAACTGAAGAACAGACAACCAAATATGGCCCCAGACCCTGTAGTAAACGGTAACCATTTTTTTTAAATGTGTAGCAATTATGTTCACTGGGAAGGGAGAAGATGAGGAATGAACGTTACAATTTTGTTTTTGGTGACTTGCAGCATGTAGGTTTTGTGGTAAAAGTACGGCATTTAATGGTAGGCAATATTCTAATCTTAGCAAAATAATATTATAGTTTGCTAGGACCTCCAAAAGTCATTCTCCATGGCCTACTGATCAGTGGTGTAGCTAGAGTTTGTGCTGCCCTTCCCCCCTCACAAAATCATGGTCGAATGGGGCCCCCACATACAAAGCCCACCCCAATGAAGCCATTCCAGTGCCCCATTACTTGGCTATTTTACCCCATTTACCATAAAAACTGTAATGTGCATACTGCTTTACTTCTACAATGGTTATTTGGATTTCATTTAAAACTTTTATTTTACATTTTATAGCACAAACACTGACAGACATCTTTTCAACAAAGCAATACAGTCTCACATTGAAAACAGACAGCATTAAAGCTTCTCTGCCCTAGAAAGTCACGTTCATTGAAACAGCATTGAAACCCACATTCAAAGAAAATGCATCTGGCCAGTGACGGATAAATATTTACCTTTGGGCTGTTTTCAAATCATTGGCCCCTTGCACACAAAACGTACATGTTTTCTTTGATACACCTTCCCGATTGTATTAAATTATATTATATTCCTTGTATAATAGAGCACACTTGTTAGAGCACATTTTAAATTTATTGCTTTTAACACTTTTCCAGTAAGCAATGAAACAAAATGCATGACATGAGTCAATAATGACAAAACTGCTCAATTCATAACATTTCCATCATAAAAGTCTACTTAAAGTTCTACAATCCACGAGTATCAGTAAATATGCACATTTTCTGCAAAAGTAAAAGTCATCTAAATAATTCCACATTAAAGAGATTGCTGCTAGCAAACAACTTTATATTTCATTGTTTCATCTACAAATAAAGTGCCTGTTGCCCTTGAGGGATAAATTGCCTGTACATTAAAAAATGATAAGCTACTAATATTGAATAGGGAATGGATGGCAAACTGATAACAGGCTCATACATTGTTACTAGGTGTCTTTGCCAAAGAGGACATTCTCAGGACTGCAGCATCCACCCCCGTTAAAAGTACAACACAGTACAGTATCAGCAATCCATCTACATACTGTGGGAGTAGAACACACAGCCTTCTGCATTAAAAGCAAGTATTCTACCTGTTGTGCTGCTAACACAAAACAGACTATGTAAGCAGCACTAAATGTCTCTTTCCCCTGAGGAACTATGCAGCAAAACTTAAGAAATCTGGAAAAAGCCAAAATTTATTGGGGGGCAAAGGCCCAAAACCAGGGACATATTTTAAACAATGTTTGAACAATGTTAGAAAAGTTGCTATTTGCTAGACTAACATGTTGTGTTACCATGCGTTTCCTGAAAGATAGCCATTTAGGTTTCAGTCTTCCTATCATTTAGTGAATTCAGTTCTCAGTAATTTGCTAGAGAAAGATAGCCATTTAAGTTTCAGACTTCCTATCATTAAATGAATTCAGTTCTCACTAATTTGCTAGAAAACCAAACATTTTAAGAGGAACAGGCCAAAGAGCTGGTGTGGGTAGGGGATTCAGGCTCTTGCTCCTTGTATGCAATGTACAGGGTTTGAGCCTGCCTATCTCTAACCACCAGGTTTGCTTACCTGGGGCATTTCACACACACGCTCTGCAGCAGTGACTGATTCACATAATGTATGCAGACAAACTTTCCAGCTAACTGATGTATGCAGACAATAAGTAACTGAAACGGCCGAGACAGCTCTGCAACAACAGATGATTCACACCTGTTGCATTTAAATAATTAACTGAAATGAATAAATAACTGAAATGGCCAATTTAGAATGTATGTATTGTCCAGCAGCAGACAAAACTTGCGATTCATACCTGAAAATGGAATGTATGCAGACAAACTTTCCAGCTATAATGATAAGCTGCATTTAAATAAGTAACTGAAATGGCCGAGAATGTGCGCACATACACATACACACACACACAAGCATCTGAATGTGCTCAGCAGTTAATTCCGAATGCGCGCACATACACACAAGCATCTGAATGTGCTCAGCAGTTAATTCCGAATGCACACACACCAAACTTTCCAGCTAACTAATATATGTAGACAAACTTTCCAGCTATATAAGCTGCATTTAAATAAATAACTGAAATGGCTGAGACAGCTCTGCAGCAATGGCCGATTCACACTTGATGCATTTAAGTAATGTTTGCATTGCCCAGCAGCAGATAAAGCTTTCAATTCACACCTGAAAATGTAATGTATGCAGGCAGACTTTCCAGCTATAATGATAAGCTGCATTTAAATAAGTAACTCAAACCGCCGAAAATGTGCACACACCAGTATCCGAATGTGCTCAGCAGTTAATTACGAATGTTCACACACACACACACACACACACACACACACACACACACACACACACACACACACACACCAGCATTTAGATAAATAACTGAAATGGCTGCAATTTAAATAAATAACTGAAATGGCTGCATATAAATAAATAACTGAAATGGCTGATTTAAAATATATGCATTACCCAGCAACAGATAAAACTTGCAAAAATAAAAATGAGCAACCAGCAGATAAAGCACACATAGTCACCTAATAAGCAGGTAGAATAGAGATAACTGAAACGGCCAATGGTTAATCCAGTTCGGCAGCAGATAAAACTTTCCAGCTAACTTGTTGCACACTTAAAGGGATTAATTGCACACAAAGATTATGGCCTGTTAGATAAGTTTTTTTATCTGGAGGATGGGACATGAATGTGGAGGGACTCCACAAAACTTATGCACATCTGCCACCATTGCTGTTTACATTCCCTTATTTCCCTCCAGTTCAACAGGCAGTGGCTGATGTTGTCATACACGCCCATGTAGGCTGGTGATGGGTGGTGAGTGGTGACATCAGCCATAAATTTAAAAAGGTAAACTTATTATAATAAAAAAAATAAAAAACCCTGGAAATTCGGAAAATAAGGGCGCCAGTCGGAAATTTGTGGCACCCCAATATTTTGCCCTCAAAACTGGTAAATATCGAGGAATTTGGTATGGTTGAGAGGTCTGGACAGCAGGGGTGGGATATTGCCATGGAACACTTTGCCTGGAGATCCATATCATTTAAGTCTTCCAGCTGTTGGCTCTGGGTATGACTATCCTGAAGCAAGGGTCAAGTTTTCATTATATAGAGGAAGTGGCTTATTTGTCAGGAAATGGAAGTCGACAGAAGTGTAGTGTTTTTCATTTTCCTTGGTGAGCTGCATTAATTGTCTACGTTTTAAATAACTAAGGCACTGGAAGTTTTATGAAGACTATCTTGTGAGCAGGTGTCAACTCTAGTTTTGATGTACTTTTTAATCAATTCTGTTAGTGTCAGTTAATTGTGCTGTGTTTATGTACTGTGGTGATGATTATATTAGGATGTTAATTTTGTAGTTTAGTTATGTTTTATTAGCTTAGACAGTTACAATTGGGTAGTTTTGCTGTCTAATTAAATAAGTTCTTCTAAATTACTTTCTATGGCTTTGCATGTAAAGCTGATGAGTCTATAATTACCTGCATCTCTAGAAGGGGAACACCCCTGTATAGGGAAGTCACAGTGGTTGTTCTCTAGACATCAGAGACCAACACTTTTGGTAGGATGAGGTTGAGCAGTGCATACTAGGCACGGATGAGAATTTCAGTCTGGTATATTGTGTGGTCCCTTGAAAGTATTTTTTGTTTTTTAGCTTTTGACAAGGATCTTAATACTTTCTCCAATTATTTTTGTGGGGAAACTAAATTCTCAGGGACATTGGGAGCAACAATGTGGGTAGGAGGGATAAATGTAACTGTAAATTTGTTTTCTAATATACTGTCTATATCCTTGAGTCAGAATGGCTGATATTATGGAAGACCTCATTGCATTGTTGAACATTATTCTTTAATTTTCTGACACAACTGAAGACAAATTTCTAGTTTCTTTTAGAATTTGAAGCTACCTTAACTTCTGATAGTGTGTTTGTTTCTTGTTGGCTTGTTTCAGTCTAGTCTTGAGGTAGGAAGATGGGGATTTCTTGCAGCTTGTTGTTATTTTCCTCCTGTTATCGTACAGGTTATTAATAGAGGAGTTCCACCAGGGAGGCTTCTTCCTGAATTTATCATCATGTTTTGGTTGGATGGGTACTGACTTTTCTGTGCAGTTGTTCAGGTGCTGGTAAAAGTCAGAGGTGAATGTGGCAGCCCTGTCAGTTGGGTCCATTTGCAAGGGATTGTTGGGAGTTTTGCATAGTTCTTCTATAAGCTGAAGTAGATTTGCCTTGGAGACGTCCCTAAATATGTCTTATTTAGTGGTGGGGTGGTACCACATACTTGACAAAGAAGATGACTAATTTGTGGTCGGATGTAACCAGAAAAGAGATGATGCAAAGTGGGGTGCAGGTAAGGCAAGGATATTAGAGCCACTAGTAGGTAGTATTACTGTTTGCTGCAGTGCATTGCTATTAATGATGTCTTGGAAATGCTGAGCATAACTTTTTTTATTGGTGTGTGTGTGCCAGTCAGGATTTGCATATCGCAGGAGACAAAATACAACTGTTTTCACCTACTTGAAAATGATCTGCGAGTGTCCTAGAACACTTGTTATAACACACCAGTACAAAAGTTTATTTGATGATAATCATGCTAGATTCACTTCATATGAAAGTTCCGTCAATGAACAGGCAAACAGAAATTGTAAAAGTGATGAGGCCTTTATGGTAAAGTGGTACTTAATGCAAGAAAAATGTGGTTCCCAGGCTTTCACTTGATTCTTTGTGGAACTGGGCTTGCAGAAGTATTTGAACCACCAGTCATTAATCATGAAATTTGCTAGAATCAATTATTTCACACTCTGGTTCAGAAAAAAAAGTTGTTTTCCTGGTGGATGGTTCCACCCAATATTTCTGAAGGGATATATATATATATATATATATATATATATATATATATATATATATATATATATATATATATATATAAGGTGACAAGACAATTCACATTATCAAAAAAACTTCTCATTACAAAGTAGATAAAAACAAGTCGCACGTCTTTCTAGTGTAGTTGTTTTAATTAAGATGGAATTAAACCAGTTTGAACAAGAGATTAATAAAACAACAGATTGTCTTTAAGTCAGTCGCATGTAATTCAAGTCCGGAAGGGATTACTTTTTTAGATACATTGGTGTATAAAAATAAACTGGAAGATAGTATTCATTTCAAAAATGCAGCCAGCAAGTCAGTATTGCATTTCAATAGTAAGCATCCATTTCATCAAAAAGGAAGCATACTGTGAAAAATAGAAATCTGATGTTGTTAATCTTCTTTCCATCCATCACGGATGGGTTCAGTTCTGAGCCCTGGGAACTGAGTCGGCCTATTACCAAGCTTACACTAGCCAAAAGCTCTTGAGCTAAGCTTCTTCTCCCTGTTACCTCAGATCTCGTTTGCCCCGTAGCCGTAAAGCTGCATTTCAGCCAAGCTCTCAGCTAAGTGGAAACTTTTTTTGATATTTTGTGTGAAAAACTTGTTTGTTTCTTAAAATTTGTGAGTTATAGTTCTTTTCCTGTCGAATTATTACAGAAGTTCTAGATATATTTTCTTTGTTTTTACCACTTGGTAACCTTTTTAAGTACCATTGCTGGTACGGCTCTTTCTCTTCACCATTGTTGTATTCCTTGAATACCATCGCTGGTATTCCTTCGCTGTTCTTTCTTATCTAGTTGCTGTGTTTGATATTGGGTTTGTTGATATATTCTACATGTGTTTAAGTCTTTTTCTGACTTAGGACATTAGAGTTTGCCTTTTTTCTGAAGTTTTTGAATTGTGCTTACTTCTCAAGATGTCGGATAAGAAGGGTACATCAGGTTTCAAACACTGTACCTCGTGTAATGGTAAACTACTTAATAGTGACTGTTACGATGATTGTGTTTATTGCTTGGGGGTGCCCCACCTTTTGGTGCAGCCTTCCTGTGGGATTTGCCAAAGTTTCAGCTAACTCACTTTGAATGAGCACAAGAATAAACTAATTCTGAAGAGACTGCTCAAATCTCCCTTTTCAGAGGCCCTTTCTCCGATGGAGCTCTCAGCCCCTCCTTCGAAAGTTAAGAAAAGGCTCCATTCGGTTCCCTTTTCACCCTCGGGTGACCAGGGTAAGTCTATGAAACCTAAAATTCAAAAGTTATCCTCGAAGCATAAATCTGCCTCCTCAGCACCATCCTCGTCTGCTCCGAGTGCTTCCTCTATTGCTATATCGGTGCCAGCTTTGTCGCTGGCTCCGATACTGCCTCCGGCACCGACTATAGACCTCACCGACTTTGGGACCCATGGCCATTTCGTTACAGTGCATGCCTTCAATGCCTATCTCTGCAGTGATGATTGAACCTCCTGTTTCAGCTCTGAGTGCCCCTTCGGCACCAAGCTTTATTATAACAACAGTGGATTTGACCCCACTACTTCCTGTCTCTAAACTCGAGAGATTGGTGCCAGCAGATCACACACCATGGACCCAATACTCTCAGTCCATCGACCTGTTCTTAGGTCGTGTGTATAGCCCATTCTTAGATCGAGCTGACTCCCCATCCAGAGTATGTACTAGATCCACCAGAAGCCTTTCAGAACTTGATGTCGTGCGTCTTGTGGATCAGCTGTTGGCAGCCAGGAGAATACCCATGACTTCCAAGACCAATCCTCTGGCAGGACTTGGGTTGACCTCTCCACATATTCCATCCTGTACTCCTCCTTCGGACATCTGTTCTGAAGCCTTCTGCTCCAATGTCATTCTCAGAATCCTCCATCTCTGTGCCTGTAGTGGACCTCACTGAGGCTCCGGATCTGTCCCTTTGGTCCTCAATTCCTCCTGAACCGGTTCTTCCTCAATCTTGTGATTGGGCGGTGGGCTCCTTGGTTCGGAGCACAGTTCCGTGTCGTCCTTCGGTTCCATCCTTGCTGCCGGTAGCATCGTCTGCACCGATCCAGCTTGAGGCTTCATCATCGGGAGCGGGTTTGACAGAGCAGGGTGCGACCCTGGTTGCGAGGTTGTCCTCCTCTGTTCTGGGCTCCCATCCCTCTTTGGGCGGACCTGCTTTCCATGTGATGGAGAAGGCACTCTCTTCTGGAAGCATTCCGCTGAAGTCAAAACCCCAGTTCTCTCCCCCCTGAACTACAGCTGCCACGGGCCACCTCCCTGGACACCGGGCAGGAAAGTCGCAAGAAACCGCTGTTCAGGGTATCCACTCTTCCAAGTCCTCCTCAGAAGCCCCCATTGAGGAGCCACCACAAAAGAGATTGTGCAAGAGGAAGCACGTTGACTCACCTGAGGAGTGTCTCACAGAAGACACGAATTACGATGATGGTGAAGGGTCCCCAGAGTCACCCCCTGATGATGTCTCCTTCAGAGACATCCTTGAAATGTTAAAGCAGAGGGTGGCTGGAAGTCCTCCAACCCTTCCTCTGAGGAGTCTGTGTTCCTGCAGGCTTTCCTTGCCCGGCCATCTACATCTTTGGTAACCCTGCCTGCCGACGAGCTAGTCCAGCTCGTAGTGCAATACGCATGGAAGAACCCTGACTCTATTGAGGTGATCCCTTGAAGACCTGACAAAATTCTTTCCCCTCCCGAGGAGAACCCACGTTGGTCCAGAGGTTTACCAGTTGATGCTATGGTGGTGGCGGCCACAAAAAAGGATCTGGCTGAAGAGAATCCTGTTGTCCATCAACCCAACATGTAGACCTGGGCCATGGACAGATTGGGGAAATAAGTTGTTGCATCAGCACCCTTTGCAATTCGATCCCTGAACTATTTGGCACATTTTATGAGGCTCCAAAGAGACTTGATCTCTGAACTCTCTGGAACACTTGCAAGACAGGTGTCTGACAAGGTACGAGACAAAGTTGCCTCGCAGCTTGCTACTCTGGAATCAATCTCCAACTCCTCCATGAGGATGCTTTCACATGCAACCGAAGGGGCGGGTAGAGCTGCGGGTTCAGGCATAGTTATGAGGCGTCATGCCTGGGTGCACATTTGTGACCTCGTAGATCCCTTCAAGTCTTCCTTTCTGAATGCTACCATTGAAGCATCTTCCCATTTTGGTTACAAAGTGAAGGACACACTAGCCAGGTACGAACAGGATGGCAAGACCCTGTCTGCCATAGGCTTTCATTTTTCCAACCCATAATGTTCCTTTTCCAGTAACCAGAGGAGTGGGAAGATGTAGCACAAAAAATCTCAGGGTCCTTTCCATGCCACACGTGGTGGTGATACCCCCCAGAGGCAGAGGGGGCAACAACTCTGGAAGATGCCCCTATAGAGGCAGAGGGGGGTCCATGTAACCAAAGCTCCAGCGACTCTTTCACTGGACAGTCCTACCAGCGCTCCTGAAGAGCTGCCTGATTGCTTGCCTCTGGAAGCAGTTGGGGGTCGTTTCTCTTGGCACCAAACTGCCTGACACACTATTACCACGATCGTTGGGTGCAGAGTATAATTACCAGAGGATATACCATTCCTCTTATTTTTTATCCATAACTTCCATCAAAATGTCCCGGCGTTCCACCCAGTCAAAGGGAAGAGGCAGCTTCAGAAATAAAAAAAAGCTATGCTAAAAAAGTCATCCAGCCAATCCCACCAGACCAATGTGGATCTGGATTTTACTCAAGATTCTTTTTGGTGCCAAGAAAGACAGGGGACTGGAGACCCATTTTGGATCTCAGCAGCTTGAGCAAGTCTGTTGCCCAAACCAAATTCCGGATGACCACAGTTCAGTCCAATCCTCCCTTTTCTGAGGGAGGATGATTGGATGTGCTCGATAGAGCTCCAGGATGTGTATTACCACATCAGAATGGACAAAGCCCTCCAGGAGTCTGCTTCTCTTCAGGCTAGGAGCCAATCATTGCCAGTTTCGTGCCCTACTGTTTGGTTTCTCTACAGCCCCCAGAGTGCTCACAAAGTGCATGGCAGTGGTTACAGCTCACTTGAGACTGCAAGGATTCTGGGTGCTAACATATTTGGACAGTTGGCTCCTCACCACCCCCAGTGAGCATTATCTGGTAACAGCCCTACAATACACACTTTCTCTGGTGGAAATTTTGGGGATAACTGTGCACTGGGAAAAGTCAAACCTGGTCCCGACCCAGCAGATAGAATTCATCGGTGCAGTCTTCAACACCTGATCTTGTCTGGTGTCGCTCCCAGCTCACAGACTCCAGAGATTGAGGCTTCAGCTCCGGGTGATACTCCGTCAGAACAAAGTCTCAGTGAGAGAGATTCTTCATGCCTAGGATCCACTTCAGTCTCAATCCTTGCCAAGCTGCACATGCAAATTCTCCAGTGGCTTCTTCTGGCTCAATGGTTCCCGAATCATCACCCTCTATACTCCCAGATCCAGATAACCAACTCCTGCAAGCAAGACCTTCTTTGGTGGATGAGACCAGACAGAACTTTGGAGCAACCCATTCCAGTCCCCTCTCCCCAAGGCCATTGTGACCACGGATGCTTCCCTGATTGGGTGAGGGGGCCATTTCCAGGGAAAGACAGTCTAAGGCACATGCTCCACATTGGAGGCCAACCTGCATTTCAGCATTGTAGAACTGAGAGTGGTGCTGTTAGCATTGCAGCCATTCCATCCGGTTCTTCCTTCTGGGACAATTGCAATCCAGTCAGACAATATGTCAGTAGTCTGGTATGTCAACAAGCAAGGAGAAACCAAGTCCTACCCCTTGTGTCGAGAGGCCATGAGGATTTGGCAGTGGGTGATAGCTTCCAACCGCTTTCTGATACCAACACATATCCCGGGGAGCTCCAATGTGATTGCGAGCAAGTTGAGCAGATGTAGTCTCCTGCCCCATGAGTGGTCCGTTAATCCCGATGTGGTGGCAGAAAATTTTAACCACTTTAGCCAGCCATGTTGTGACCTTTTCGCCTCTCCATCGAACAATAAGTGCAGCAGCTATTTTGCCCTATTACCCCCAAAGGGGGAGTCCCCAAGGAACGCTCTGCTTCATGATTGGCACACGGGACTTTATGCTTACCCCCCCCCATTCCTCTGATTACACAGTTCTTAAAGAAAGCTGATCGGTTAAAATGCAAAGTGATCCTCATAGCCCCTTTTTGGCCTTGACAAGTTTGGTTCCCCTTCCTTCGGCCTCATCTGATATACCCACCGTAGATTCTGAACCATCTTCCAGACCCAATTGCTCACCCCCAAGGGTTGAGCCTCTCGAATCTGTCCAGTCTCAAGCTGACAGCTTGGTTTCCCCACTTCAGTTAATTGCCAGACAGGCTGATCTCACCTTACCTGTTCTGGATATTATCATGGCCTCTCATAAACCATCCACCAGAAGACTGTATCAGGACAAATGGAAGAGGTTCTCTCTCTGGTCTAAGGATAACATGCTAGATCTGTATTTGGCTCTGGTCACAGCGGTTTTGCAAAACTTCTCTAAATTTTTTGAAGTGGTGCTGCAGCCTCTACCATACATCTGGCTGCAATTTTGAATTACCATAATGGGCTGGATGGTACACCTCTCATCTCACTACATTTATGTAAAACCTTTCTCAAAGGAGTCTCACACATCTGGCCCCCAGTCAGACGGCCTATAGAGCCATGGAACCTCACGTTAGTTCTACAGTCTTTGACCCAGCCCACCCCCTTTGAACCCACAGCGAAGTGCAACCTGAAATTCTTATCTTGGAAGTCCTTGTTCTTGTTCGCTATTAAGTCAGCCAGGTGGGTTTCAGAGCTACAGGCATTTGGTCTTTCACAAGGATGGAGTATCACTCCGGACAAATCCATCTTTCCTTCCCAGGGTTGTTTCTGACTTCTCCATCAATCAGTCCATTGACCTACCAGTGTTCTTTCCGAATTTTTCTAATAAAGGAGAGTACTGCCTACTTTCCTTGGAAGTACACAGATAACTGAAAGTCTGACCAACTTTTCATTTCTTTTTCTGGACCTAGAGTGGGAAATTCTGTGTCCAAGGTTACTTTATCGAAATGGCTAAGGGACTGCATATGCTTTTCTTATTCTTCCACAAAAGAACCTATGCCACAGGTTAAAGCCCATTCCACTAGATCTGTGGTGACATCTGTAGCTTTCCATTCCAGGGCCTGTATGGATGACATTTGTGCAACAGCCACTTGGGCTAAATCCCACACTTTCATCAATCATTACAAATTGGATGTGGTCTCCAAAGGGAGAGCTGCCTTCGGATCAATGGTACTCAGGAACGTTCTTCCATAAGGGGCCACCCATGTGTCTCAAGGTAGCTTGGGATTCTGTCCCATCAGTGATGAATGGAAAGATTAATAACATCAGGTAAAGAAGTTATGTCTTACCATAATGTTCTAAGGCTCCTGGGGGCATACTTTGAGTCCAAGTGGTGTCTTAGGGCATTTGCACAGAATGGGCCTCTGTTTTTCTGTTTTTTCACGGGCAAATTTGATCTGAGGTAACAGGGAGAAGGCCATTGTAGTAGAAGCTTAGCTTGAGAATTTTTGGCTGGCACGAGCTTGATAATAGGCTGACTTGGTTCTGAATCCATCAGTAATGAATGAAAGAAGATCAACAACACAGATAGAACATTATGGTAAGACATAACTTCTTTTTTTACATTTAACGACCAATGAAAAGGCAATGAGAATTTATTAAAAATTTAGAAGAATGATTATCAGAGGGTATCTAATGGACATCAAAAGGGGGCCAGTGGGTTCCAAGAAAATGCCACAGACCCCAGACTGTCAGAAAGTCTGGAGCACAGCTATGAGTCATGTATGTAGTGTAGGTAGTGGGGAAATTAACAAGGCAGTGTAAGACAGTTGGAAGATTTTATCTGGTGATCCAGATTTATATAACATAATTGGTACAGAACCTATTTTTGTACATAAAAAAGAAAAGGTATAACGTGTTTTAGAATCCCACAAGTACTCCAATCACAAGATTGGTGCAGAGAAGGTAGACACTTGAACCTGCAATGATTGTAACATGTATAGGTTTATAATACAGGTCTGTCAGTGTTTTTTGAAAATACCCCTAGAAGTTATTCAAATTTCAGCTATTTTAGATGTCCGTCATCTTATATGGTGAATATTGCCACTGGCACTGTCCATAAATTATAAGAAAGGATTTACAAACATATCTAAGTGATAAAGCGAGGAAATAAATTGAATACTATATGTAAATATGTCAGTAACTGTGGGGGGTTCAAGAAATTTCTGTTTTTTGTGTTAGATGCTGCCAGGGGGCAGTGCTAGGGGCATTAGCAAGAAATAACTGCTAGATTGTTTAGAATATATATGTCAGATACATTTAGATGCTTGCCGAAACAGAGGCTTAAACAACATGGTGAGTTTTACTTGTTTGCAGAATTTAAGGAACAAATTTGATCACACAATCCATTGCACATGACCTAGGTGTGTGTTTTCATAAGGACGCAATGAATTTGTGATAGAATTTAAACAAGTAATCCTTAGAGATTTATACAAGATGAAAGTGCTCATTTCAGTCCATGTTGTATGTGTTAATGATTTTTAGTTGCACACTGTCATGTACTTCCACTGCAGTGGTGGTGCTGCGGTAACATTGTCGCTTCATAGCAAGATGTCCCGTTCGATTCTCAGCTAGAGCTTCTTCTGTGTGGAGGCATACGTGAATGGGGCATGCCTTCATTAAAGGTTGTGCATCAGGGCTGGTAACCCGGTACGTAAAAATCCACTACCAATCATTAGCGGACCGGAGTTCCACTGTGGTGACCCCTAACCGGGAAAAGCCGAAAGACACAAACTGTCATGTACTTCCACTAATTTCCTTTTGTTTTTTGAGTTAGTAGTTCTGTAGGGGAGAAGGAACAGCACTTTTTTTTCATATGTTTTTAATGCTTCAGATTCTGCTGTGGGAACCCACTTCAGCAAACCTTTGCTTTATAGGCAATTGTTCAAACAACAAATGACTGTGTACATGAACCTGAAAGAAACAAAAGCAATTTACAGAGCCTTGACTGCATTTTCACTAGAACGTCCTTCATAATTGCTTTCAAATTGATCTGGACGCCACAGTAGTAATGTGGGTACATTAAGACACTGGGGCACCAGACACCACTTCTTGAACGGATAGTTTTGATCTGGCACTGAGCCCTCGTCTTCCTGCAAAACATTTCTCAGCACTACAGAACTGTTTGGCAGGTGCCCTTTCTTTCAAAACTAGAAGAATAGATT